>NC_056742.1:287478889-287606389 GCF_019279795.1 Protopterus annectens | reverse complement strand
CCGTTGCTTTTTTTTTAAACCTGTCTCGCTATGTTAAATGGGTTTAACATAGCGAGACAGCTTTAAAATAAGCAATGGGCATCTCCGTTGCTTATTTTAAAGCTGTTTCGCTATGTTAAACACATTTAACATAGCGAGATAGGTTTAAAAAAAAAGCAACGGAGAAAGCAAGATCTCCGTTGCTTTTTTTAAACCTGTGTCGCTATGTTAAACTCCTTTAACATAGTGAGACAGTGTTTTTAAAAAGACTTATACTAATGGAAAAAGTCTGGGCGACCGGACCTTTTTCCATTAGTATAAGTCGATTTACAACATGCACGCTGGCCAATCAGCGTGCACGTTTTGGAATATTAATGGGGGGGTCATGGTATAATAGTAAAATAGTCTACTTTCATCTGTTTGACAGCCATGTGCTTATCACAATCTTAGCTGCCAGTACAACTCCTGGTAACTGCTGCTGCACACAGTTCTGCTAGGAATGGCATTTTATTATGCACTTAAGTTGTTACCGTCTTCTGTTTACAATTCTTCTGTTCTAGTTTTATTTCCAGAAGACACACACAGTGAGCAGGCAAACAAATGGTGACTTCAAGAATAGTTTTATTCATGATGAACAGATTTGCTGACGTAAGTAAGCAATCTTTTCTTTTTCCAACTCTACCCCTATATTAGTTTACCCATTTGGAACACTGATTTTCCTTTGAGGATTTTTTGTTCCTGAGGTCTATTTTCTAATGCTCTTTAATGCACATTACCATTTATGTTTGCTGCCACATCCTGTTCCTTCATATTTACTAAAAAAGTAAATAATCTATTTAAATATCTTATACTGGGATTCGCATGTGCCATTTGCTGCTGTAGTATGTGTTACTGATCTACCCTTTAATATTGCAAACACTATAAATCCTTGAAAAAATATAGATGCCAGTTAATAACAAGCTCCATTCAGCTGTGGCTGGTTTGTGACAGGCGTTTAGGCAAGAACCTCTAATTAATTACCTAAAAACACATTTTTCGGTGCTTTATGGTTACCCTTGAGAAACCTGATGACACAAGAGACACTTAAAATTATTTTAAAATGGTGCTAACCTAGAAAACAAACTGCACTGTCAATTTTGCAAAGTTAAAAGTAGAAAGCTTCTCACTGCCAGAGTGATTTGTTTCAATTTTCATCTTGCTGCTGTCACATATGATACAAGTACGGCATCAGTTGGCATTATCTGGAGACCTATGCACACCTTCTTCTCTGGTTTTCTTGACAGCGACTCTTTTTTAAAGAGATTCATCATTAAAAAAAAAATAGTGCAAAAGATCATATCTTATGTTTAACTGTTCAGCAGATTAGCACATTCATTCATATTCCCAGTTCTCTCTCCAGATCTGACAGGTTTTCAAACATGTCAGTATTAAACATAAGTGCATACAGAAGTTGCAGAGAAAATCCCAAGATGAAAAATTACATTACTTAATACTAGTGCTAAATGATTATTCTTCAAAACCAAGCAGGGTTGGAGTTTTATTTTATGCAGTGTTGATAATGACTGCAAAGCTAATTTCCCCAAAAATTCAAGCAATATCTAATCATCTACCAACCACATCTATTTATTTTCAGCTGTACAAATGACAAATGTCAGTTTATAACAGCATTCAGTGGATGCACATTGTAATGTAGGGATGCACTACTGATACTGGGAGCCAGCTTCCCAGCTGTTAAAGCATTTAGAACTCATTTCTGTAACGTCGATGAATAAACCAATTACTTATTTATTCTATGAATAATAATATACTGACTTACCTCAACAATTATTCTTTGCTGGACACTTTACAGCTTATTTATTGCATCTATATCTCATATATATACATATCTATACATATATATATATATATATATATATATATATATATATATATATATATATATATATATATATATATATATATATATATATATATATATATATATATATATATATAGAGAGAGAGAGAGATATATAGGGTCCCTATTAAATTGCTGAATGTTTCAAAGTTAAAATGTCATATGGTCAACACATATGATCAACCTTTGTAAAGTTCGAATGTGAAAGGCAATGGCTCCATACACACAGAATGAGAACATTTTCCTTTTCTGCACTGAAGTGCGGTCTTGGAGTTGGTATATTTAAGTTGGGGGTGCAGGGGGGGTTTGCCCCCCTGCTCAGAGTGTTAAGGTAAGTTTTTTTTTTTTTTTTTTTATATATTTGAGATTTCAAGTTTCGCTCATATGTTGTTGAACATATGAGGTTCAAAATTTTGAAGCTTTGAATATATAATATAGACCCTATAAATATATATATATATATATATATATATATATATATATATATATATATATATATATATATATATATATGGGTCTATATTACATTATCAAATACTAATGTAATCGAAAACGTAATAGTTGACCCGTAAATGTCGAAGTGCTAGAACCTCAAAAGTTTCAGCGGAGATCTCTGTACAGTGTGGAAATGGAAGTTTTCCATTGTCTGCACTGTAGTGTGATCTCGGAGTTGGAATATTTAAGTAGCGGGGGGGCTTGCTCCTCTGGTTTACAGTGTTTAAATGGTTTGTTTGGGTAGGTTTTTTTCTTTTTATTAAATTTTAAATGTTTTCGCACTTCGACATTTACGGGTCAGCTATTACATTTTCGATTACATTAGTATATGTGTGTGTGTGTGTGTGTGTGTGTGTGTGTGTGTGTGTGTGTGTGTGTGTGTGTGTGTGTGTGTGTGTGTGTGTGTGTGTGTGTGTGTATGTGTGTGCGCACTTTGCTCTCTGACATGAATTAAGCTTTAAAAGGTTATTGCTCTGACTTAATTTCTAATAAGTCTATTTTGCCTAATACTTTCAAACCAATAAAGTTCCGTGGTTAACAGCATTTACTTTAAATTAATAAGAGCCTTAGTATAAGAGGAGGATTTGAAAGAAAACATACTAACTTAAACTGCCACTGGAACATTATGCTGACAACAGGCATTAGCATTGTTAGCAAAAATGGTCTTTCTAAAGTCATCACTATTAGGTAATAAAGGGACTACCACATCAGTATCTATAACTAGGCACTGCCGTTGTTTAATTTCAGTACTATTAGTTTACTCACTGGGTCTATATTACCATTTCGAAAGATGTGTTTGCCGAACACGTTTTAATAAACATGGAAATATCGACCTGTTAAAATCCTGAATGGCGCTTTAGCACATATTTTCCCAGGGGAAAAAAATCACTCAGGTGCCCTCCCCCCAAAAAAACAAACACACTTTCAAATAGTACATAGTGGGGGGCTTCACCCCCCACACCCCCCGAAGTGGGGAACTGTGACCCCCGACACTCTCCCTAACTAAATATACTAACTCCAAGATTGCACTACACTGGATAAAAGGGAAAATCCCTGATAAAAGCTGAGTAATCTTTGCCCTGGGAAAAAATTTGCTGAAGGGGTGTTTTTGATTTTTAAAGGGTCGATATTTCCTTGTCATTTAAGATGTGTTCAGTGAACATGTCTTTCAACATGGTAATATAGACCCTAATCACTTATCAGGTACCTTAACCTGAACAATGTGCACAAGTTGTTTCTAATAACAGGGTAAGTCTTTTCAATGAACTATCACAATGTAAATCATAGGCTTTCCTCATCGGGATGGCACTGATACTTATTTGGATGATGTAACTGAAGATGATCAGAGATGAGGGTGCATTATCATGTCTGTGAATTGGAATCACTTTGAAAATGGTAAGTTACTACTATGGTTTACAGTTATCTGCCAGAGAAAGAGCTCGGAGTTCCTTCTTCACCAACATGTCTGTCTTATTAAGTAGTGGCAAATCAGAGTTGGCATGTACTCCACCCAGTAAAGCCTGAGGGAGTGGTTGTACACATATGTCCTTCATAAGCTCCTCCCTTTCTTCCTAGATACAATATTATGGTAATGAACTGGGTTTGGTCAAAAAGGGTGTGAAATCTGGGATCATTTTTTTTCTTTTAAAACCAGACAATAGAAGTTGTCATGTCATGCAGAACAATGAAACATACTGTGGATTTTGCACCTCAAATCCTGTACAAACACTGGTGTTGCTGCACCCTGATTACTGTAGCACTGATTACTTTGGGTTGTGAGATGCTGACGTCATTAGGTAGAGATCATCACAGACAAGACGCTCAATGTTTTTTCTTGGTTCAGTTATGTTTTTCATGTTTTGATGTATCTGTGCTATTTTCAAGTTGCAGTATCATCATCACTTAATTATTGGGGGGAGCTGAGATACAGCATTGCTCTTCTAGTTAAAATATCTCTATTTAGCTGAAGTGTTTGTTTGGCCTGCTTGCTGTACTCTGCCTGAACATTGCTGATCTCTGTATGCATTTTATTTTGTCTTGAACCTTTTAATTTAAGGTTTGATCACTTTGATTTTGTATCTTATTCTTGGATTACATTTGTTTTAAATTTTGTGTTCTGTTGGACTTATAAGAGGTTTCGGCTAGGATCATGTCACTCTCCTACTTTGGACACAATAGAAGAGGCTTCATGGGTTCTGTTCAAACAGCTTTATTTTATACAAACATATCACAACAGAAGTTTGCTGACTCTAAGTAACTTATATACAAACTAACTGTTGTAATCATACATGCTTACCCTCTGGCTGTACTCTCAAAATGGCACTAGCTTAACATTTATAAGTGCACGCTCAGTCTTTGACGTGCTTCTTAAAGATACAGCACATAGCACATGCTCTGATCTATATCCTCCTTCTTGAAAACAAATCATGCAATGTTAGGAATCTTTTGGCATGCAGACATCACAGAAAATTATCAGCAGGAAAAGTCTTCACTGGAAAGAATATCCAACACTCCAGTACAAAAGCAATAAAATTCATTGTGAGTGCTTTTGTTCACCTTCTTTACAATGAACTTTTTCAGACATTTAAAACTTAATTACACCTGTAGTCATTACATCACAAATACCTTTCCTCATACATGCAAATGAACTTGCATACTTTTCAAAATAGCAGAATTAACAAAAGTAACTGTATAAAACCCTAAAAAAATCATTACTAGAAAAATCTGAATCATAGCATCAACAAATAATTTTTGACTTATCTCAAAACAGATTTTAATTTTAAAATACACTTAACTGAGCCTTGATCATTTAGACCAGGAAAATAATAAGCATTTAATTTTAACTACCAGAAGAGATCCCTCTCCTCTAGTTTTAATGTCCAAGGTCCTCTTCTGGGATTAGAGCCAACCTGTTCCACTACAAGGTAGTGAAAATAATGGTTTGGAAATTCTAATCGATGCCTAGCTAATGCATTAGCAGTGACCTGTTTATTTATATTGTACTGATGTTCATAAATTCTCTGTTTAAAGTGTCACTCAGTTTTTCCTATGTAGAAACATTTGCATAGTTGGCATCTAGCTAAATAAATAACCACTTTTCTATTACATTCTCCCAGTATGCCATAACACAGTTTGCAAAAGTACCCCCGTATGGGGACCCCAAAGCAATCCTACTTTTTTGCAAATAATATTTGTTGTTAAACATGAAATAAGTATTACCTAATATTAGTTCCAACAGCCTTTCAACTAAATTTATTTCATCACCTGTAGCACCTTTTTCTAATAAAAATTGTGACCCAATTAATGCCAACATCCTGAGGTATGACAGTATACTAATCTTTGACATCAATGGTCAAGAAGTTATAGTCGGCTTCAAATTAAAAATCATTAAGTATTCGTAAAAAGCACCAGGAATCCTTACAAAGTTGGGATTTTGAGCTCAAATACTTCTTAAGTATACTGTCAATGAATTTAACACAGGTGTATGTGATGGAATTCCTTCCATCAATTATCGGTCTTAGTGGAGGGTTCACTAGTTGTTTATGAATCTTAAGAATTCCAAAAATGGCAGGATTCAAAGGTTCTGGAACATTCAGATAATTGTATATATCAATGCCAATACTACCTTATATATCAATGTCAATACTACCTTCTAAAAACAAGTAATTTATAGAATTTACAATTTGTTTATCAGCCCCATTTAATTCATTTATAGATATCTTAACACAGGCTTCACTATCCAGTAGGCTTGTCATCCTACGAACGTATTCTTCCTCATTCATAAAAAACAACCCCCCCCCCTTGTCAGGATGCATTACTCTAATGTCCTCCATTCTCAAATCAAGTAATGCTTCCTTCTCAAAGTTTGTTAAATTCACATTCCAGTTCTTATAAGCACTTTTTGCCAAAGCATTCCTAATGTCTATTTGCATCCATGCCACACCATTCACAACATACCCAAGTCACAATTCATGTGTATCAAACGCATAAGCTCAACTCAACTAGACTATGAACGAGCCAGTTTAGATCTGTATCATAGATGTGTAGATAGAGGTTACAAACAACAGGATATTGCTAGGGCATGGGAATGGTCTACCAATATTGACAGGGATATATTATTACAATACAAAACATATGACAGCAATCCTTCAAAATTTACTATCAGGTTTGTTACCACCTATGGCAGAAATCAAATTGCCATCAGAGGCATTATCAACACACATTGGAACATTCTTTTGGCTAATGACCAGCTCAGATCACTTTTAGGATCACAGTGTCATTTTACATACAGAAGAGGCAAAACATTAGGTTCTTTGTTTTCTCACTTTAAACACAAGGAAAGTGGGGGAGCCATACATAAACAAATGACTATGTCTGGGGATGTATTGTTGGGCACATTCCCCTGTGGTCATTGTGGTTCTTGCAAACAAGTTAGCAAATTCAAACAATTTACCAGCCAGAACACCAGTAGAGTGTATGAATGTAAAATCTTTGGAAATTGCAGCAGCAGCTGGGTGGTTTATTTGGCTACTTGCCAATGTTCGGCTTTTTATGTAGGCCAAACCTCCAGGTCACTCAGAACCTGTATGAATGAACATAGAAGTGACATCAAAAATAAAAAAGAAACCAATGCCCTATACAGACATACATTAAAACATCAAAATGCTCAATTTACTTTTATGATCATTGATAAAATTATTGGTGACAGTATCAACTCACAAGGATGGCATAGTATTCTCAACCACAAAGAAAAATAATGGATCATCACACTGGGGGCATTATTTCCACCAGGTTTGAATGACCATTTGTAATAATAATCTTTTATGTGGAATCTATGCCGTATCTTACCTATAATGTTGATTAGGTAGCATTACTACGTTTAGCTTCGTTACAACCATGGGATATTATTTATTCAATATTTGTATTTTTATACCATTGTATTTCTTTATGGTTGTTCTACAACCATTAATACAGTATGTTTCTTTATACTTATGGTTTACACAACTATTATTGTTGAATATTATGTACATTTATACTTTCATGTGATTTGTTATTTGGCATTTTGTTATACTACCTTTTGGCTTGTTTTTTGATATGTCAACATTTTTACTTTCTTAACACTTAACATAGTCGGAATCTCGGTTCTTTATATCATTGGACTATTGAAACCTATACTATGTTTATCACATTCTCATGTTATATCGATACAATTATATATTCATTACATGATGTACATTTATATCAATTGAGTTGATATCTGTTTTCAACAGTTTTCATTTTTAGGATTCCTACATGGATCCAGGTATTTTCACTGTTTGCAATGGCATATCATTAGTCCCATGTTCATGTATAAGTTTATTACTAATGTGTATATACTCATGATCCTTGCTTAACTCTCTGACATTATTTTATGTATATTTTCATATACATGATTACATATTACTATCAAGAAATGTTTTCCAGTAACCCTTGCTATAGCTATGTATCATTCTATTTTATGTTGTCACTTTATGTATATGTAATTAGCACTCAGGAGCAGGAACATACCATGTTTCCTATTGGTTGGGGATGCATATAAATATTTATGTTCTTTTTGGCTTTGTAACGTTGATTTTCTTTCACTGATGAAGGCATTTTCTGCCGAAACCGGTTTGAACAATAAAGCTATGCTTTTTGATTAGCTTGTTGGTGTGTTTTGGTTTTGAGAGCTCCGGTTCACACATATGCTGGCCAACAGTTGTTTTATTGGTATTTCCGGGCCGTGCAGATCCTACGTGCATAGCACAGTGTTCAGTTGAAGTACGAGCATGTCAGAAGAAGTTGCATTGTGTCTTTGTGGATTTAGAGAAAGCATATGACAGGGTGCCTAGAGAGGAGTTGTGGTATTGTATGAGGAAGTCGGGAGTGTCAGAGAAGTATGTAAGAGTGGTACAGGATATGTACGAGGGTAGTATGGCAGTGGTGAGGTCTGCAGTGGGAGTGACGGATGCATTTAAGGTGGAGGTGGGATTACATCAAGGTTCAGCTCTGAGCCCTTTCTTATTTGTAATGGTGATGGACAGGTTGACAGACGAGATCAGACAGGAGTCCCCGTGGTCTATGATGTTTGCAGATGACATTGTGATCTGTAGTGAGAGTAGGGAAAAGGTGGAGGAGACCCTGGAGAGGTGGAGATATGCTCTAGAGAGAAGAGGAATGAAGATCAGCAGGACTAAGACAGAATATATGTGTGTGAATGAGAGGGAGGATAGAGGAATGGTGAGGATGCAGGGAGTAGAGGTGGCGAAGGTGGATGAGTTTAAATACTTGGGATCAACAGTTCAGAGTAATGGTGAGTGTGGAAGAGAGGTGAAGAAGAGAGTACAGGCAGGATGGAGTGGGTGGAGAAGAGTGTCAGGAGTGATTTGTGACAGATGAGTACCAGTAAGCGTGAAAGAGAAGGTCTACAAGAGGGTAGTGAGACCAGCTATGTTATATGGGTTGGAGACAGTGGCATTGACAAAAAGGCAGGAGTCAGAGCTTGACGTGGCAGAGTTGAAGATGTTAAGATTTGCACTGGGTGTGACAAGGATGGACAGGATTAGGAATAAGTATATTAGAGGGTCAGCCCAGGTTGGAAGGTTTGGAGACAAAGCCAGAGAGGCAGGATTACGTTGGTTTGGACATGTGCTAAGGAGGGATGCAGAGTATATTGGGAAAAAGATGCTAAGGGTGAAGCTGCCAGGTAACAGGAAAAGAGGAAGGCCTAATATAAGGTTTATGGATGTGGTGAGAGAGGACATGCAGGTGGTTGGTGTGACAGAGCAAGATGCAGAGGACAGGAAGAAATTGAAACAGTTGATCTGCTGTGGTGACCCCTGACGGGAGCAGCCGAAAGAAGAAGAAGAGCATAAACTATACAAAATGGCTTATACAAAACTTCTCTTGGACAGGAGTTACAAAAGACATGAAAAGGTACTGCAATACTTGTGATCAGTGTTTAGAAGTTAAGATATGAGATAAAACCAAGGTATCCATTATATATTTAAACCAATTTATTTTCCTTCCTAGTTATTTGTTGTGATATTCTTTCTTTTTTATTTTTTCCTACATATTATAAATCCTCAGATCGAAATGTAAAGGTGTTGAGTCTAATATCAAGTTTATTAGGAAGTGAGCTATCTATATTTGCAGACAACACCACCTTTCCTAAAGGTGTTCTTTGCCCAATATTATTACTTGCCAACAGAATTCCAAACCATGCCAGCTGTACAAGTACAGTCATTCTCAGTACATTTTGTATCAGTAAAAGTAAGTAAAGGATCCAACATTTGATAGGAAGATCATACATCTCCAATGTTATCATGTGTGACACACACACACACACACACACACACACACACACACACACACACACACGCACACACTTATGCACAAAGATCCCCGACACCCATACTCACAGACACACACACACACGCACACCACAACACCCATACCCATATAGACAGACACACATATGCATGTACCCACACTCCAACACCCATACCCACATACATACATACACACACACACACACACACACACACACACACACACACACACACACACACACACACACACTAATGCCCCTACCTACATACACAGACACACACACACCAACACCGATACCCACCTACATACACACACCAATACCTCTACCCATACACACAAACACAGGCACACAGACAGACACACACACACCATCATACCTACATACACACACACATCCGTGTGCACACCCTCCGAACACCCATACCCACATACACAAACACACACACACACACACACAGGCCATACCTTTCAACTGTACATATTTTCACAGAATGTCCATATTTTTGGTGTGTTCCTCCTAAAATCTGTACTTTTCTGGCAAATAGCTGAGGATTGAAGTCATTAAATAATGACAAACATTTGAGTTTAAGACTCCACATCCTTCAGAAAATTCATGCTAATGCAAAACCTATTATTCTATCAACTTTTTAAGTTTGTAAGAGTAATATTTAAAATCTGTCCCTATTTGTCCCCCCCATCATTTTAGGCGTCCAGATTTTTTGTTCTAAGAGGTTGAGATGTATGACACAGACACATACATACCAACACCCATACCCACATATACACACACACACACACACACACACACACACACACACACACACACACACACACACACACACACACACCATCACCCATAGACGCATATACAGACACACACCAACATCCATACCCACAGACACACAGCATTTAGTACATTCTGATTTATATAAATATATTCTTGATGGCACACTCATTTTAAACAGTCCATTCTCAGTGACAGAGTATATATATTTAAAGAAATGAAAATATAGAAATCAATAATCACATAATTCACAAAAAGTAAAAATATTAAGGAAAACTTTAGAAATCACAAATAATATGCAAACCAATATTAAATTAATTACACTGAAATGCTTCATAAAGTAATTATTCTGTACTACCATGCCAATTGTGCACATCACACTAAGATGTTAGATGTATCTTTGCATTTTGCATGATCACGTGAGATAGCTTGTACTCCTGACCAGTCATAGGTCACAGCTCAAGTTATAACTAGCTAGGCCTCTTGGGAGCACTACAGAAAGCCTGTTATACTATATCCCTTTCCTCCAACAAACAATAAAAGTCAGAGGTAAAAAATAAAATATAAAGTAAAGTTTCACCTACCAGCCAACTAGCATGCAAAGCCAGACCTCTCAACCAACTGGGGACAAATTTCAACTGAATCAGGGACAAGTCAAGAAAAAAATCAGGGACAATCAGGGACACTTTTAAAATATTAGTGCTATTAATTTGAAACATGGACAGAATCAGAGCATATGAATTAATACACATTTTCTGAAGTAAAAGAAGTCTATAACTCTTAATTATTGTCATTATTCATTAAGTGTAATTCACCACCTTTCCTCAAAAGTCACTAGTTTTAGGAGGGATTAAGAGGGACAGAGCTAAAATTTGAGTCAAAATCAGGGACAGTTGAGAGGTATGTGGAAAGCACAAAACACTATATGATATGAGATAAGTTCTGGAGTGAGAATTCTCCTGTATAAAGTTTCAAAACTTGTCTGAAGGCAGTTTAAAAAAAAAACACTCAATGAATGGATTGTGTGCTGAGATATAGTTGTGAGGGTCTTCTTTATCATTCATCTTAAAGGTTTTTATGAAAACCGTTATAGTGTCATAGTTTTGTGAAATGAAACAAACTGGATTAATCAATACATCCTGAAGAACTATGCCAAATCATTCAGTGGAAAATGAACACTTATTCAAATTCATCAAAGCATTCAGAATTTTCTCAGAAAAGTAGTGATGTCCTAAACTACTTTGTCAACATACAAAAACTTGAAAGATAATCCAGATATTTGAAAAATCAGTTTGTGCTACAATTTTTCTGACAAAGAACTTCTACAATGTCTGTTTTGAAGTGTGCATCTAATTTATTAAAAAGACTATTATACTTAACAGAAACTCAATCTTATTGAATAACAGCATGCCAATGCATTTTAAAGAATTTGTATTTACAGATATAATGTAGTACATGAACATATATGTGTGTGTGTGTGTGTGTGTACATATAAATATGTACATTTCATGTTATATATATGTATGTTAGTGTCGATGCAGACGTATACAAGTGGAGTAAATGTTTAAACAACTCAATGGACTTTCATTAATATTACTTTCTTTTTCTGTAATTGAAACATTAATGTAACAATGTAGCTCACACCAACCTTGAACTAAGTTATATTGTCAGCATTATTCTTACATACTATTGGGTGGCCATGGTGGTGCAGTGGTTAGCATTGTCGCCTCACAGCAAGAGGTTCTCTGGTTCGATCCTCAGCTGGGGTGCCTTCTGTGCGGAGTCTGCATGTCCTCCCTGTGGTCGCGTGGGTTTCCTCCGGGTGCTCCGGTTTCCTCCCACATCCCAAAGACATGCAGCAGGTGGATTGGACACTCTAAATTGGCCATAGGTGTGAGTGCGTGTGTGTGTTCCTTCTGTGGAAGGTTGGGCACCAGGCTGGCAACTTGACACTGTAAAACTCCACTGCCAATCATGAGCGGAGAGGTGATCTGCTGTGGCGACCCCTAACCGGGAAAAAGTCGAAAGAAAAAGATTCTTACATACTATTAAAAGCAGCTGAAGAAAGGAATGTATGGACGAATTCATTTCCACTTTGCACATTTGTTCAACAGAACCAATAGAATCCTTTTCAAATACTTTTTTCCAGACAACATTTAAAACTGATGTGCTTATCCCACTGAAAGACAAAATCTTACATTTTAGTAATAATATTTCATTTTATGACCAAGTGTAAGTACTAATGACTCCTCCTCTTATTCTTCTTTTGGCTTTTCCTGGTTAGGGGATGCCACAGTGGAACTCCGGTCTGCTAATGATTGGCAGTAGATTTTTATGGTGCCGAGGTGCAAGCTCAACGCCCAACCTTCAACGAAGGCACGCCTGTTCACACATGTCTTTTGAATGCCACCCAACTGCAGGGAGGACATGCAGACTCCAGACAGAAGGTGCTCCAGCCAAGAATCGAACGGGAGAACCTCTTGCTGTGAGGCAACAATGCTACCGCTGCACCACCTCAGCTTACTTTAAGCACTAATGACTACTTTGCAAATTTACTGATTTTGCAGATTTGGATGAGAAACGTTTGTTTGCAATTTCAGAAGAGTATCTGTGTGCACTAATTGTTAGATAATTGTTATTGATATTGTTAGATAATGCATTGCCAATAACTTCTAGGACATCTGTTTTTATATTTACTACATTTCCCTTCCCCTCTTCAGCATCCCTTGTAAATTCATTCATTAAGAAGGATTGTTGGCACTCTGCAAGCTCATTGGAGCTGGACAAAAGTAAGTAAGACTTCTGCATCATTCTCCAGTCCAACCTACTGAACCTATGTACTGCTATATTTGTTGGGAATTCAAGCTGATACTACATGTAATTTTGTTTTCTTGGTTGATAACTAGAAACCTAGATTTATATGAGACAATGGACTTACACAGATTGATAGAGAGGTAGGCATACAGGCAAATATAGCAAATGTTTTACACACACACACACACACACACACACACACACACACACACACACACACACACTTTCACTTGCAGATTACTTGTGTTATAATAAACAGAAGTGTTCCTTTTGCTTTTCAATAGTAATGTTAGATGTATAGGCATTTCATAGCTTGCAGCTACACCTGCCCAATGAACCTTTGCTTATGATAGTTCCTACCACTATAAGAAAATTGCACTTTTCATTTCTGAATAAGTGTTTGAATTAATTTATCTGATTTCTTATTCTTAAATATATTTTGCTGAAGAATAAACATTTATTTTATTTATTTGTCTTTGATTACTGGGAAAATCCAACTGGGCATGCTCCTTTCCAACAAAGACCTGGTGAGAAAAGCTCATGCCACATACTTTTCAAAGGCAATTAGAATAAACCAACAATAAAAATGTGGTACTTAACATGCTAATCAATCGTTAAACTGTATATAGCTCTATTTTTAAACAACTCAAAAATACCAAGACACGAACCACTGTACCCAGAAAACTCCACACTCCTGGTAACGGATAATAGTTTTGTTTATTCAGAATGCAAGTTCTAAATTAATAGCAGCCAAATTTATACAATGGAATTCAATAAAATAGCAGCAAACAAACTCAATTCAACAATATTGCTATAAAGCAGCAGCAAACTAATCTTGACCATAAAATATCACGAACAGCAACATTATTGTCTCCTAGTGCCTCGGCTAAAACAACCTTTTCAGAGTAATTAACATGTAAAAAATCTTCACTTTTTATATCCTAACCAATTAAATCAAAACACTCACCAAAAACAGATGCAATCAATTATATATGCAAATCAATACAAATAATTCCTACAAAAAAAAAAATCATACATTCTTAAAGTGACATCTCTAAATGAAATGTTTCCAGTTGCATTCTCTATTAAGTCCTATAGGTTGTAGTGTATTATACTTTAGTACTAAAATAGATTCCTTTTTCCTTAGGAGATACTTCATCCTATTCTCACTAATATAACTTGAATCAATTTGTTCTAGAACAGATACTTTAAAATTCATAAATTTCCCCCCATGCTTCTTACTACAATGTTCTGCAAGCTGACTTATTTTGTTATTTTTAATGTCTCTCACATGTTCCTTGAGTCTTTCTCCCAAGCTTCTTTTAGTTTCACCAATATAAAATTTACTACATCCACACTTTATAGCATAAACTACTCTTACACTTTTATAAGTGTAGCATCCTTCAGTGTCAAACCTTTTTCCATTTATTTGTTCAAAAGTGTTTACTATATATTGGGAAATAGAACATTTGCCACATGCTGTAGTACCATATTCCATTCCTAAACTAGTTATTATTTCTGTTGATCTTTTATATATACTATGCACCAAAAAGTCATTTAAGCTTCTACCCTTTTGGTAGGAAAATTTAAGTTGAATTTCTGAAAGTGAAGAAACTTCTCTTCTGATAATGTTCCTAAAATCTACCACCATTTTTTGCAACTTATGCAAAAAAAATGTATATTTGGACACAAAAACTATTGTTTGTTCCTGATTCCATCCCTTATGTGTTTATATATATGTATTATCTGGATACCTACTTCTGGGATCTTTTTCTTTCTGTCCAAATATTCTATTATAGCTCTCCCTTACCGCTTTCACAGTGTAGCCTCTATCTATAAATATATTAACCACTTTAGAAGCTTCTCTTTTGGCATCTTGCAAATCACTGCATAGTCTTTTAATTCTCAAATGTTCCCAATGTGGCAAAGCTTTTAATGTGTGTATGGGATGACAGCTAATTGCATAGAACATGTGACTAGGCTGATGAAACTTTCTATATATTTGGGGGTTTATTTTTCCATCACTCAACCCTTCCAGAGTTAAATCCAAATAATTTACTCTTATACCTTCCTGTAAGCCATCATATTTAATTTGAAATCTGTTGCTATTCATATAGTCCATATATGTACTCACTTCATTTCTGCCCTCTTTGCAAATAAATATGATGTCATCTATGTATCTAAAATATTCTAGAACATATTCTCTATAAAATTGACTTCTGTAAATATGAATGTGTTCCACAAGCACAATAAACAAATTTGCATACATATGGGCGAAAGCCACCCCCATGGCTGATCCTTGTAACTGTTGGTATAATATACCATCAAATTTGAAAATATTATTTACTAAGCAGAAATGCACCAATTCTTTAATATATTGAGTTTTGGGTTGTCCCCCATGAAGTAACTTAAGGCCTCCATATCTAAATGATGTTGTATGCTGGTATATAAACTTGTCACATCTAATATCAGAAAATACATGTTCGGTTCCCAACATATCTTTTCCAATTTCTTAAGTAAATCAAATGAATCTTTTATATAGGTTGGCAATTTAACTGCTGTTTTCAATAGGCATTCATGCAGGAAACAACCCAAATTATGTGTAAAATAGCCACATGCTGACACTATAGGTCAACCTGGGGGATGTATCATACTTTTATGTATCTTTGGGACACAATAAAATCTTGCAATTGTACTTTCTTTACTAGAAAATTTTTCATTGACATCTGTTTTTGAAAAATAATTCAGGCACACTCCCTTGTGCAATAATTGTTCATATTCAGTAATAGCCTGAAAATATTTATCCTCATTTACTGTACAATATACTATTTTGTTTCCCAGATGTTCCATACACATTGTAAAGTAAAAAAAAATCCAAAAAAATAGGAAAATCCAACTGGGCATGCTCCTTTCCAAAAGCAGCCTCGTGAGAAAAGCTCATACTACATACTTTTCAAACGCAATTAGAGTGAACCAATAATAAAAATGTGGTAGTTAACATGCTGATCAACCGTTAAACTGTATATAGCTCTATGTTTTGTACAGCATACAATACACACAGAATGCTAAAGTCACACATCTAAAAAACAGTCAGCACTATTTTAAAGTTCATGTATAAAATCTTGATGAAATTTTAGCACACAGTCGTAGATGCATAAGCATGTTTTATCCAACCAGTTATTTATTTGTGACATGCAAGCAGATGGCAACGTGTGAGGGTTTTTATGACAATTACTTGATTTGACTGCATAAGGAGAAGACATACTGATGGCTCTGATACAAGGGATAGATTGCTTTATTGATAGGTATGATTTAATTGGGATTTTAAAATACGGATGGGAACTGATTAGAACAACAAGGGGATTTAGTAATTGGGCTATTACAAATGTAGAACCAGAATTGTAGAATTACTTTTTAAGATCAGCAACTGATGACAGTGGTAGCAAAACCATACACATTCTAAATGCTGACTATGATGTCTAATATTTCATTGCAGAATCAACAATAGAGTCAACAACCAAGTTATAATCTCTAAAAAGTAACAGCAACATGTATTCCAAAATGTCTTAAAATAATGCAAAGAAGATGGAATAAGAAAGTAGGCTGGAGGCCAAACCACTTCTATTACCAACAAATAGTTAACAGCCCTTGAATATGAAGATATGGAGATACTCATATATCTGAGGAAAGGTTTTAAAATAATAACGATTCTCATTTCATATAACTTGAGAAGATGGACAGAACAATCCAATACATCTCTAAACACAACAAATAGCTTTAAATGTTCTCTAAGGGATGAATCAGTCTTCTCAAAAAATGCATTAGAAGAACATTTTTTTTACATTCTTTAGTAAAAGTGTACTTCTTAAAGGTATTAACACCATTACTATTCCAGAAAAGAAGAGGCATATACCCTTAAGTTTGTGGTCTACATTTATGCGAGTCTACAAATCAGCAGACTTAAAAAAAAAAAAAAAAAAAAAAAAAAAGCTAATTCATTTTCTGCTGCTGCTGCAGAACTTTCTAGCAGCTTTGTGAGAATATAAAAGAATATAAAAGGCCTAACAGTAACCAACATAATAGCCAACACAGTTGCTTTTTTTTCTTTCTTTTTAGCTCATGTTTTATTGCATGCCAGTAAATACCAAGTGTTGTAAACAAGCAAACAATATATTCCACTAATATTCCTATTAAAGATTTTAGGTTCCTTGACCAGTGAGTAGAATCCAGCACTAATCAAGGATAATATGACACTGTTAGAAAAAAAATGAGTTTTATAAGTGAATGTTTTAAATTTCATCAGACAAAAATGATTAAACTACAGAAAGCACTTTCTTTTAAAGTTTTCATTTAAAAAACTCACAGTTAATAAACAACATGACTAATATCAACCAATCAATACAAAAGTAAACAGAAAGAAAAGGAATGGCTTCTTTAAGACCTAAATAATACTTAAAAATCTCAAAGGCATTCAAAAAAGATTTAAGTTATAGGTTAACTTCAACTAGTTTCAATACAAGTTTTGTCATTTAAAAGTAAAATTTTAAAATCATTTAGAAACTATCATGACAAGCTTTCTGCTGGTAATAACCATTTTAATAGCATATAAATATAATAAATAAGGATACCACCAGTTGAAAAAAGACTGCGAACAGATGAAAAGCCAGATCATAAAACGTAAAAGACAAAACTAATTCGCAGTCACACCAGGCAGTCAATGAATAAACGGTACATATAGTATTCCACGTCTCTTCAGACCTTGGTTCTTCAAGACATCAAACCCAAGAATATATAAATCCAATCTTACTTCTGAATGTAAAACAACGTCTTTATTAATATGTAGTCGGCAAGCGCTTTCGCTAAAAAGCTTTATCAAGCCTATAACAACTGATTCTAAAATAAGGCTTATATAGAAAATTCAAATATATCAATTAAGACAATTATACAATTAATAAAAAAGCCCCTTAAAGGAATCAACATCAGTTGACTATTCACATAAATATAAAAACAAAGCACATGACAATAAAAATTCAATCATATACACATACAAAAATAAAACAGTGTACTGTGCACATATCTTCCGTGAAAAAGTCGTAATTTCTACTTATTTTAAAACAGAATCACATCTATTTTCTATACCTCCTATTCTTAAGAGCAGGTCTCAGGGGAACTCTATCATTATGACCTGGAGAAATATGAGCTTCTGTTTTTATAATCCACTTGGTTTCAGCTACTTCAGTATAATTCCTAACATCACCCCCCCTAATGCTAGGTATATTCACATGTAACACTGAAAATAAAAACGTATGCATATTGTCATTCTGTAGAATATGCTTAGACAGTGCATTTACTTCAGATTTGATACAAATTTGATATAAGTGCTCCCTTATTCTTTCTCTTAACATCCTGTCAGTCTTGCCTATATAAAATGAACGGCATGATACACAGGTAGCAATGTACACTACATGTCTCGTGTCACAACTAGCATTAACCTTCACAGGAAATACCTGTCCAGAGTTAGGGTGTACAAAGACATTAGTATCTCTAATATAACAACAATAATTGCACTTATTGCAAGGTTGAGTACCTTCAGGACTCATACTTCCTCCATTCTGCCTATGATTCATGAAGCACAATAGTCTATGTAGATTCTTTTTATTTTTATAGACAAAGCATGGTTCTTCCCCGTGACAATTTCGCTGACAATGCCGACAATGAGATAACTGACACCAGAAGATCGACAACAGAGATGACCAACGACTGAAAATCCCGACAGTGAGAACACCGACTTGTTAAGGCAAGTGTGTGATAGTGACAGACGTTAGGGTCAGGGTGTGGGTAAGGTAATTGTGCAATAGTGGCAGACTTTAGGGTTAGGGACGGGTTAAGTGAGTTAGGGTTAGGGCGTGGGTTAGGTGAGTCTGCGATAGTGACGGACCTTAGGGTTAGGGTTTGGGTTAAGGTCAGTGCATAGATAGTTGTGGATGTAAGGTTTAGTCTAGGTTTGTAAGGTTTTTGGTGTGCTTGTGTTGTGTGTGTGTGTTTTACGGAAAAGGTATTTGTTTTGTTTTGTTGATTGTCGGGATTGTGGTTTGTCAGGCATATAAAGTTTCGTATTTTTGAACTTTCGGTTTTGTGGTGTCGGTTATCTCACTGTCGGTGCTTTCAGATAGACCCATATATATATATATATATATATATATATATATATATATATATATATATATATATATATATATATATATATATATATATATATATATATATATATATATATATATATCTATCATCATCTTCTTTCGGCTGTTCCCGTTAGGGGTCGCCACAGCAGATCACCTGTTTTCATTTCTTCCTGTTCTCTACACCTTGCTCTGTCACACCAACCACCTGCATGTCCTCTCTCACCACATCCATAAACCTTATCTTAGGCCTTCCTCTTTTCCTGTTACCTTGTAGCTTCATCCTTAGCAACTTTTCCCAATATACTCAGCATCCCTCCTTAGCACATGTCCAAACCAACGTAATCGTGCTTCTCTGGTTTTGTCTCCAAACCTTCCAACCTGTGCTGACCCTCTAATATACTTATTCCTAATCCTGTCCACCCTCGTCACACCCAGTGCAAATCTTAACATCTTTAATTCTGCCACATTAAGCTCAAACTCCTGCCTTTTTGTCAATGCCACTGTCTCCAACTCATATAACATAGCTGGTCTCACTACCCTCTTGTAGACCTTCCCTTTCAGTTTTACAGGTACTTGTCTGTCACAAATCACTCCTGACACTCTTCTCCATCCACTCCATCCTGCCTGTACTCTCTTCTTCACCTCTGTTCCACACTCACCGTTACTCTGAACTATTGACCCAAGTATTTAAACTCATCTACCTTCGCCACCTCTACTTCTTGCATCCTCACCATTCCTCTATCCTCCCTCTCATTTACACACATATATTCTATCTTAGTCCTGCTGACCTTCATTCCTCTTCTCTCTTGAGCATGTCTCCATCTCTGCAGGGTCTCCTCCACCTGTTCCCTACTCTCACTACAGATCGCAATGTCATCTGCAAACATCATAGTCCAAGTGGACTCCTGTCTGATCTCATCTGCCAACCTGTCCATCACCATTGCAAGTAAGAAAGGGCTCAGAGCTGATCCTTGATGTAACCCCACCTCCACCTTAAACGCATCCATCACTCCCACCGCAGACCTCATCGCTGTCACACTACCCTCGTACATATCCTGTACCACTCTTACATACTTTTCTGACACTCCTAACTTCCTCATACAATACCACAACTCCTCTCCAGGCACCCTGTCATATGCTTTCTCTAAGTCTACAAAAACACTATGCAACTCCTTGACATTCTCTGTACTTCTCCATCAACACTGTCAGAGCAAAGATCGCATCTGTAGTGCTCTTTCCCGGCATGAAACCATATTGCTGATCACTAATCATCACGTCCCTTCTTAACCTTGCTTCCACTACTCTTTCCCATAACTTCATGCTGTGACTGATCAATTTAATCCCTCTGTAGTTACTACAGCTCTGCACATCACCCTTATTCTTAAAAATCGGTACCAAAACACTTTTTCTCCATTCCTCAGGCATCCTCTCACTTTCCAAGATTTCATTAAACAATCTGGTTAAAAATTCCACTGCCATTTTACCTAAACACCTCCATGCTTCCACAGGTATGTCATCTGGGCCAACAGCCTTTCTATTCTTCATTCTCTTCATAGCTATCCTTACTTCCTCCTTGCTAATCCATTGCACTTCATGATTCACTATCCCTACATCATCCAACCTTCTCTCCCTCTCATTCTCTTCATTCATCAACCCCTCAAAGTACTCTTTCCATCTCCTCAACACACTCTCCTCACTTGTGAGTATGTTTCCCTCATTATCCTTTATCACCCTTACCTGCTGCACATCCTTCCTAGCTCGGTCCCTCTGTCTAGCCAATTGGTACAGGTCCTTTTCTCCTTAGTGTCCAACCTTTTATACAACTCTTCATATGCCTCATCCTTAGCCTTCGCCACCTCTCTCTTTGCCATGCACCTCATCTCCTTATACCCCTGTCTACTTTCTTCATCTCTCAGACAATCCCACTTCTTCTTTGCCAACCTTTTTCTCTGTATACTCTCCTGCACTTCCTCATTCCACCACTATGTCTCCTTGTCGCCCTTCCTCTGTCCAGATGTGATACCAAGCACCTTTCTAGCAGTCTCCCTTACTAGCTCTGCTGTAGTTACCCAGCTATTTGATAACTCTTCACTACCACCCAGTGCCTGCCTTAACTCATCCCTGAGCTCCACCTCACAATTACCCTTTTTCAATTTCCACCATTTGATCCTTGGTGCTGCCCTCACACTCCTCATCCTCTTCTTGATCACCAACGTCATCCTACAAACCACCATCCTATGCTGCCTAACTACACTTTCTCCGGTCACCACTTTACAGTCTCCAATCTCCTTCAAACTGGCCCTCCTACCTAAGATATAATCCACCTGTGTGCATCTTCCTCCACTCTTGTATGTCACCCTATGCTCCTCCCTCTTGTTAAAATACGTATTCACCAAAGTCATGTCCATCCTTTTCACAAAATCCACTACCATCTGACCTTTTGCATTCCTTTGTTTAACACCATACCTACCCATCACTTCCTCATCCCCTCTGTTCCCTTCACCAACATGCCCATTGAAATCTGCTCCAATCACCACTCTCTCACCCTTTGGTACAGTCATCACCACTTCATCCAATTCACTCCAAAATTTTTCTTTCTCATCCATTGCACACCCAACTTGTGGAGCATATGCACTAACAACATTCATCATTACACCATCAATTTCATAATTATATATACACACACACACACACACACACACACACACACTCACACACATATGTGTGTGTGAGCATGTGAGTGCATGTGTATATATAGTCTGCCTAAAAGACTGGAAAGTACCAGTTATAAAGACTTGCAGGCTAGCATAGCTTCTTAAATGTCTTTGCTTAATTGCAGTTTCACAGTAAAAAAAGTCCAGTAATGCTTTAGTGATCTCCAAACAGCACGTAGTACTTTCATAGATTATACAGAATTTCATTCTTCTCCATCTACTCCTTTTCTTTATAGCAGTAGCATCCTTTCTTGGTTAATAAGTATCAGGCATTCCACTCATACTAACTTGAGGGCCACAAACTATGATAAACATCTCCCAATCTTTATCCAAGGCCAATGCCATCAAAGTAAACTAGCCTTCTAAATAATAGTGAAACAAGGATTAAAAAAAATAGAACAATTGTAGCATTATGTCCTTTCTAGACTGATTGCCTTTGTATGTGCATGAAATTCTTGATATTTTGTGCTTGATAATCTCCAGGCCAGCTGCAAAAGAAATTGTGTATGTTATAAAAGAAAAACATTTGCAGTTAGTTGTAAAGAAAAGACTGAATGTCAGTCTTGCATTTTATCTTTTAAATTTAGAATGAACAGAGGATTTAAAAAACATGTAATGCAAATTCTATACTTATCTACTTCAGTAGATTGAATTATCATAAGATCACAATGCATACCATCAAGTTGAGAACATCAAAAAGGCAAAACAGCAAATGGACACAAGCCCAAAATGTACAACATCGAAACACATACATTCAATCCATCACATTTTCACATTTATAAGTAAACACTAAACACAAATAGAAACCTGTCCCTTTAAACTATACTGTGATGTACGTCAACATCTGTGCCAAACATGAACCATGCCTCAACTGGCACAACTTACAAAAACAAAGTAATATTCTACTTACCTTCACTCTTATTTTACATTTTTGCAGTGGGGGGGGGGCAAGCCGACTGCACCCCACACACTCCCTGTAAATTATATATACCAACTCTGAGACTGCATTACTGTGGAGAAAAGGGTGAATTTCCCAATCCTCACTCTACTGCGATCTCCATTCAAAAGGTACAAGGTTTTAAAAAAAAAAATCAGTAACATCTGCAGCTGGTTTTTCGACGTTGTATGTTTTAGTTTTTTTATCTGTGGTGGTGGTGCTGCGGTAGCATTGTCGCCTCACAGTAAGACGCTGTCCAGTTTGATTCTCAGCTAGAGAGTCTTCTGCGTGGAGACATGCGTGAATGGGCATACTTTTGTTGAATGTTGTGTGTCAGGGCTGGTAACTCGGCACGTAAAAATCTACCAATCATTAGCGGACCGGAGTTCCGCTGTGGCGACCCCTAACTGAGAAAAGCTGAAAAGACACAACATGTTTTAGTTTTTTGACCATTTGCTGTTTTGCTTTTTCAATGTTCTCGTCTTGAAGTATGCATTTCGGTCTTATGTTAATGTGATCTACTTAATTCGATCTACTGAAGCAGATCCATAGGTTTACCATCATAATCTTGAAAGCAAAACATTTTTTAAGCAAAAGACCAAAACACAATGTCAAAAGCAAAAACAACATTTAGTCTAAATGTTGAACGTCAAAAACACGATGATTAACATTCAACATACCAGACTTCTGGTTTTGGAAGTCTGTATGTACTTTTATGCTTTAGCATGGAGGTAAGCCCCTTTGTGCCCCCCTCTGCAAATTATAAATACCAACTCCAAGATCACGCTACAGTGAGGAAAAGGGTAAATTCCCTGATCCTTACTGTACTGCGAACTCCATTCACAATACAGAACTCATAATAAAGACTCAAGCTTTACTTTCATTATTATGATGTTGTATTATTCCAGTTCATCATTGTGAAACTTTGAAAACATACACACACATATATATATATATATATATATATATATATATATATATATATATATATGTGTGTGTAAAATTATTGTTAGAGTCAGTTCTATTATTTAGATTAGAAAAAAGACCTAACTATTATTAAGATTACGAGAGATTAAATAGTGACCCAGGTGATGGGGGGGGGGGGGATGAGTGTGTGTGTGTGTGTGTGTGTGTGTGTGTGTGTGTGTGTGTGTGTGTGTGTGTGTGTGTGTGTGTGCGCGCATGTGTGTGTGTGGGTTGAGTGGTTACTGCTTACCTATCCATACTGGATTGGAGGGGAGGCTCTAGCATACTGAAATGCCTGCACCGAGTGAGTGAAAGGTTGGATGTGTGTAATGCAGTCTACATGACATGCATGTGTGGGAAAAGCCATGCTCACACAGGATGTCAACAAAGTTACTAGCATCAGCGGGCATGTATATCAGCGCCTATGGGAGGGCTTACGGTTAGAAAATAAGAATGGCAGAAAAAGATATAATGTGTGCTTACAATGATGACAACATTTCCTTAAAAACCATAAATCTTTTGCATTGTGTTTC
The DNA here is from genome assembly GCF_019279795.1 of Protopterus annectens. Taxonomy (NCBI): domain Eukaryota; kingdom Metazoa; phylum Chordata; order Ceratodontiformes; family Protopteridae; genus Protopterus; species Protopterus annectens. The sequence continues at coordinate 287,581,738 of NC_056742.1, read as the reverse complement.
TTATGAAAACATCCTACTACCTTGCTTCACTTGTCTTGAGTAAAAAATATTGTGATTATCAATTTAACTGTTTAGAGCAGGAAAATGCGCCATATCAAGGAGGCAGAAAGACACAAGAAACACAAGTATCTCATACTGTCTTAAAGTATACTCTTCCTTTTCTTACCTCTGTTTTATAGTTCCCCAAACCTGAAGACCCTTCCAAATTGTTACTCACTTTACCTCAGGTGTCCATGAACTGACACTCCTATGTAATAATCCAAAAATCACCTCTCATCCCAAATGTGACAAACTACGTCTGTAAGATTGCTCCAGAAAAATCACAGTAGGAGCACCACATGGTCTTCTGCTATTATTATACTATTTCTTCTTTGTTAGAACATTTCAAATACATAATTCCTTCCTACATGGGGAATGATATATAAAACTAACCCTAGTCTCTTTACTAAAAAAGCCTTGTTTGTTGAGCAGAAAAGGCAGCACACATAGAACTCTAAAAATGTTTGGGAAATCAATAGATTGCCAACTTCATCTTAATTGTTTCAGTGCTACAAATCCCCTCCTCCTTTTTCTCAGTTGGACAATACTGATACAGTGGAAATAATTTCCATTTTCATTACCTCTGTGTAAACAATTATCTCAAGCACATTATGTTCTTTAAGGTTCTACTTCACACCAAAACCCTTGATTCGATGTCTGAACCAGTAGATCCTCCTTAATTTATACATCGCTCACTAACCATTGATACACTTACTTCTGAATTTCTAAGGATAAGTGTTCCTCACATTGTATACTATGTACAGCACTTATAAACAGATCTGTTATGGAAGGTAGGGCCCGGCAATATGGATAACATTGACCTGTGGTTCACCATCCTGAAACTTGAGAAAAAGTCACCAACAATTTCCTCACAGAGGGTACTTCTTCCCCTGACTAAGTAACTGTTGTCCCAAAGCGCTTCTTCCTCATGTCTAAAATGAGAGAGGGATTTGTTCATCAACAGATTCTCAGCTACATTTTAATGAATTTTCTGATATTTCATACCCATTCCAGTTTTAGATACAAGTTTTGGGCTAAAATAGCTTATCTAGGCCTCAGTGATTAAATTCATGAAGAGCTCCACTCTGGAAAATATGATGTCTCAGTATTTTTTCTCTTGTGAAAAGCTTTCAAAACTTTATAATATGAAAACTTTATTGCAATTCTCAAACATATTTGCTTCTTGTTGAGCATTATCTTCTGGTCCAATGGCTATTTTATTTTACTAAGAGCTCTCAAGTTGTAACATGGCATGCTGCAACATCCTCACTGTGTACTACTATTATAGGTGTATTTTAGGGCTATGTGGCTGACCCGGATCTTTTCAGAATTTATGTGAGCAATATGACTCACCACTCTGCTGATGATATACATATATTCATTATGAAGAAACTTTCACCATTGCTATCTGAAGTATTTTTCTGAAAACTGTTTCCTAGGCACCTCTGTACTCTTAAAAGGAGTGGCTGTACATCACAAGTTTTTACATGAATACAAATGCTCATTGCACATCAAAGTGATTTATTTCTACAACAATGCAGTGCCAACCTCAGACTCTACAAGTTTGTGTCACTTCTCCCTGCACAAACATCAATGAGGGAAGAAACAAGCAAGCTATTGGCTATAGTTAAGCACATATGTATAGCTTATGATATCAAAATCCAAACTCTCATTTGGCAAACTGCACACAGACAAATTATTCCTGACAGACAAAAAAGTAGAATCTCCAGCACCAGATCAAACATCTTCCATTCCCTCATGTATCTCTCTCTTATTTTTAACTAACATATCCCCAATCACTTATAAATTACAGCAAACATATAGTACAATAACCTGTTTGGCCTACAGTCACTCTAATGATACCCATTACAGGCTCTGATGGTATGGGTGGCCTGGGCTGTCATAGACAGCCTATCAATGTAACCCTGAGTGTTTAGTGGATGGATTTGCTGACATGTGTACTTGGAGCTGTATTGCTTATCTCAGTAGAAAACTTGTGGGTAGCCATCAAATTTGCAAGACAGAAATTGAAGGTGGTCAATGTTATACATTGACAAGAAAATGGCAGCCTTCTTCATAGGTAGGCGATTGTTTAGATGAGGAACCCAGCTCTCCAAAAGGTCTTGTTTACGTGGCAATGAAGGCTGACACTTTTTGAAGTGTATTTTTTCAAATTAATAGTGTTTATGAAGTAGAGGAGGCCTAGTAGGACAAGATCGTTCATATCCTATAAGGTGAGGCAGTGATAACCATATAAGAACTAGTATCAGACAACGACAAATGAGAGAATTTTTAGTCAGTCTAATTAAGTATTAGAACAGAGTCCATTGTTTGTGTTAATTAGGAAATGTTGCAGTCTTTCTTATTAGGCAAGATGGTTGGAGCAGTACCTTCCAGACAGTGCAGTTTTATTCTATGATTGGCCTGATGAAGTATAAATAAAAGATGTTCTGATACCCCTGACATGCAGGATATACCCTTGGTAATTAATTGGGCAAGGTAGAAGGATTTTCTAATTAAAACTGATAACAGGATGATCAACGAATAATCCATTGTTGATGATGGTTAAAGGGGTTGTGGATGGATGGATGGCACCCAGAACAATAATTACTGTGTCCATCTTAAGGGTGATCCCATTTATGTGACAATAGGTAATGTACACTAGTTTCCCAAAGGGAACTACCTTACATTTTTGGCATTAATCTTAAGGCTATGGTCAATACTGCAAGTACTGGTTGTAGCAAGCACCTCATGGAAATATTAGTAACCATAGGGCAGTCGGTAACACTACCCATGTTACGGCCATCTGCAAACTTGATTAGTCATAGACGTCTGCATTGACATCAGAGAAGCAGATGCTGAACAGGGTATGACCACTGTCCTTTACAGCATGATATTATCTGGCTGCAGTTTAATCACCATCTCACTACCACACAGCTGTGCCTGATTTCTAAGATGCTCTGTAGAAGTAACAGTCCATATTTATCTGACACTATCATAGAGAGAGCACCACTGTGAATCCTAGAGAATCCACACTCTTAAATTGTGTAAATAAACATGACAATATCCTGATTTCTATTTACATCAGAAAGCTTGGGTGTAACCCCCTTCTCAAAATAAGAAAGCCTCACAATACACAAATTCATATCCTGCACTTGTGGCATCACATAGGACTCTATTACATCTGTCATTAACTAGTTCGTCATTTATAGTACTATTTCTAACGACATTTATCTCAATTGTAATTGTTGATTCTTACCTTTCTTCTGCATCTATTCTGCTTATTTCATTAAGCTTTTACCCTGTAGAGTATTACAATGTTGTTGAATGCCCATGACTTTTTTCTTTTTTAAGTCTGTTATGGACAAATTCAGGTATTCAGAACTGCCATACAGCTGAAACACCTGATGTCCTTAAGGGGTCATTTGCATATATCCCATGTTACCTCTAATACAAGAGGTTCTGAGGAATCACACAGTGGAAAATCTAGCTTGGCTGGGTTTTTCTTTTAGTTTTTACTGATTTGTTTTTCTGTGTGACCTTGTTACTTACTGTTTTAGTTTGTTAGTTGAGTTATTTTGTAGATGCCGTAATGGTTATGCACATCAGCTGTGTACAACAAACCTGTGCTTCCAAATATTTGCCAAACAATCCACTTATGCTGTGCTATGATGACATAAAATGGCTGAAACATGAGCATCCACAGCTAGTGGGGTTTGGCTTTAATGGTCTGAATTTGTCTATAACAGATTTAAAAAAAGGAGAAATGTTATGGGCTTTCAGAACTGACATGCGGATGAAACATCTGATGTCTTTAAGTTGTCATTTGCATATATCCCATGTTACCTCTAATACAAGAGATTTCAAGGAATCACACAGTGGAAAATCTAGCTTGGCTGGGATTTTCTCTTAGTTTTTACTGATCAGTACTATCAAATAAGCCTGTTTCTGAATGATAATTTGTATGTTCTCCAAAAAAAACAGGTTTGTTTTTTTCTTCCATTGTTTTTTTCTTTCCTTTGATTTATTTATTTATTATTTATTTATTTATTTACATTTGTTAACCAGGAAATTCTTACTGAACACAGGTCCTTTTTCAGTGGAGGCCTGGACAGAAAAGCTCCAAGTATACAAATAGTGTTACAGTACTGATAACAAACATTAAAATTACAGAAGAATAAAAAAAAATACAAATAGTAATATACAATAAGACATGCTATTAAATAATAATTAAATTAAAACATACAAAACAGAATAGATTATGTAAAGTTTGATGGTTAAGCAAAAACATATTGTCCTAAGATAAAAGAGTCAGAAAGTAGATCTATAATGCACTGAAGCATATATAGAGAGAGATTAAAATATAAATCCCCAGTAGACATTCCTAATAACTTCAACAGCTTCTTCACAGAGACTATCCAGTCTCTAGCCAGCCAACTCTCTCCCAATGGCTCTAATTCTAATGCAGCCACACCCAATACCCAAACATACTTTACCTTCTAACCTGTTCCTACTCAACTTATTCATGCCCTACTTAAGAAACTAAGATCCACCACCCTGGCTGCCAACCTCCTCCGAGAAGACTATCTGCAAAAGGTGTCTGACACCATAGCATACCCCATCTGAATCTTGATTAACAGAACTATATCTGAAGCTACTGTACCCACTATATGGAAAATCTCCCATGTCATACCTCTCCATAAAGGCGGCAGTTCCATTGAACTGTCAAACTTTAGCTCCATAGCTATTCTGTCACCTCTAGCTAAAATTATGGAGAAGTGTGTACACATACAGCTCATGCACTACCTCACACAGAACAAGCTGTTGTCCAACTTTCAGCATGGCTTTAAGCCACACCACAGTACTACTACTGCCCTCCTCTCTTTCTCTAATGCCATTAACCACAACCACAATAATAAACTATCCTCAGCACTCGTTCTAGATCTATCCAAGGCTTTTGACATGGTTGACCACAAAATGCTTATAAATACTTTGAAGGCCTTCTCCTTAAACAACCATGCACTCCAATGGTTTCAATCCTACCTGCAGGGCAGGCAACAGGCAGTCCTACCCATCACCTTAGGACTCCCCAAGGGCTCAATACTAGGACCCCTTCTTTTCTCCATCTTTATCAATGACCTTCATTCAGTCATCCCAGATGCTACCTACATTCAATATGTGGATGACTCCACCTTGATTTGTTCTGACACCTCACCAGCTACTTTATTCACATTAACCCAAAATACCTTTAATACAGTAGAAACATGGCTCTCCAATCAACACCTAATCCTAAACCGCAACAAACTAAGTTGCTCCTCTTCTCCCCCACATGCAGGACCCCCCTGCCATCCTTCAGCTTAACCACTAACAATGGCAGTATCATTTCCCCAGAAGCCCAAACTAAACTGCTTGGTGTCACAATAGATAATCAACTAAACTTTGATGCTCACATCAATCTAACTATAAAAACAGTTAACAAAAAAATAGGTGCTCTCTATAGACTTAAACAATTTCTCACACCAGAGACTAGGATATCTTTAGCTCAAACACATCTCATCTCAACACTACTGTATGCCTCTCCAACCTTTATTAACCTATCAAAAACAAACCTGTCAAAACTAGCCTCATCCTACCACAACATTGTCAGGTTTGCTACAGGTGCCCCATATCGGACTCATCATTGCTTAAATCTCAGACAGCTAGGTTGGCTTGAACTACAAAATCTCATTCTACTTCAACAAATGACTATTACCCACAGGATACTCCACTTCCCTTCTAATGCACCTATTCTTAATACTCTTATTTCCCCCTATAAGCATCTCACTAACCTACGCTCAGCTAATAAACTTCTGGTAGCCACATGTAAATCTCAGAACAAAGCAGGTGACTCCCTTTTCTCAAATGTTGTGGGTACACACTGGAACAAGCTCCCTAGTGAACTTACTACCTTGACCACAACACCCCTCTTCAAGAAACATTTAAAGATACACCTCAAATCACACTGGCTCTGCCCTTGCTCTTCTCCTGACTGACTCTTGTTTCCTACTCCGACATCTTTTTCACCTCTTTTCTCATTACCTCTATTTGCACTGTACACACCCATCATCTTGGACAGGTATTACTTCTCCTTCTCTCTCACTGCCTTGTCTCCAGCTAGCTTATATCACTGCTCCCATCACTACAATTTTTCCCCTTGACTCTCTTCAGCTTGTGACTTCCTCTTTCTTATGTTTTACCTCCTATCACCTCTACTTACTTTGCACTACCTAATGCCTTGCAAAGGTAGTATTTTTAGTTCTTTTTTTCTTCATGATAGGTCAAGTCCAAGTCCAGATGCTATAAAAAAAAAATAATAATTTTCAATTCTGTATTTAAATACTGCTGTTGTTGCTGTGTGTTTTTGATTCTCTAATTGCTTTTCTGTTGTTTTGTATGCTAATTAGTTGCTAACTCCTGCTTAGTAGTTTAGTTATCCTCTTGTATATATTTTTTCTTAGTGTGTTACCGTAGACTGTTACAGTGGAGCTTTTCTCCTCGAGCCTCTACTGAAAATGGACATGTATTCAGTTAGACTACCCCGGTCAACAAATGTAAAATAAATAAATAAATAAACTACTGGGTGTCATAGTTGATAACAACCTGAAGTTTGATGCTCATATCAATCAGACTATCAAAACCATTAATAAAAAACGTGGCTCTCTTTACAGAATCAAACCTTTCCTTACCCCACTTGCTGGAACTGCAATTGCCCATTCCGTTCTATCACCTCTTCTGTATGCCTCACCTCTATTCTCCAACTTAAACAAAACAGATCTTAATAAACTATTATCCTGCTATAACCACATTTGGTACTGACACAGCCTACCGGACACACCACAGTCACAACTTAAATCACCTAGGATGGCTTGAACTTCCAAGCCTACTGCAGTTCAACCATCTAATAGTGGCACATAAAGTCCTTTACCAACTAGAAAATGCACATGCACTAAAAAATATTATCAGCCCCTACACCAGCACCTGGCCACTGCGATCATCCATTAGACTCCTAGTTGAAACATACAAATCCAACTACTCAGCTAGAGACTCTCTGTTTGCCAACAATGTTGGAAAAATATGGAACAGACTCCCAGCTGACTTGACCCTAGAACCCTCATTAACTCAATTAAAAAAAACTCAAGAAATGCTTCAAAACTCATTGGTTATGTCCTTGCACTAACCCCAACTATTGACCTCTCTATTTCTTAGGTGCCTTACCTTCAACTACTTCTAACATTTTTCTACCACTCCATTTCAGGAAGGGTCAATTGTATAACTGCTGCTCGATGTGTCTTAAACCTGAATGTAATGTTATGTATATATAACTTTGAAATAATGTTATGTTTTGCAAAGTGTTTTATAATAAGTTAGTACTATATGTGCTAAATGCTGGTATTGCTTATGACTGTAACCTGCGTGAAATTAGCATTTACTAAATGTTCAATATGTATTATCTTGGAGCTTTTCTCCCTGGGCCTCTGCTGAAAATGGACATATATCCAGTTGGACTATCCCGGTCAACAAATGTAAAATAAAATAAATAAAAAATTAGTAGAATGAGGATTTTTAGCCAGGAAAGGGGCAGGGGCAGAGCCAGTGTAATTTTAGATGAGACTCGAGAGCAGTCTTGAACTGATAGATAGATGGCAAGGAGGTTAAAGAGTGGGGAAGGTTATTCCAAAGTTTGGGTATGGCATAAGAGAATAATGCTTCACCAGAGGAATTGTTGGATTTGGTGACTAGAAGAAGATTTTTGTTGTTAGAACATAGGGATCTGGAGGAGTGGTACGTTTGTAGTAGGTATTAAAGTGATGGAATTTTATGAGTATGATTTATTAGTTTGTAGGCAAAAGAAAGTTGTTTTAGGTGAATAAGTTGTGGAAGTTCAAGCCAGTCAAGTTTCCTTAATGAGTGGCAGTATGTTTACGGTAGGATGCATCAGTAGCAAATTTTGCAATCTTATTATAGCATGTTTCAAGCCTGTGTAAGTCAGTCTGTCTAAGGTTTGTAAACAGTGGGGATGCATGGAGAAAAGTGGATATGTGTTGGGAATAGGCAATAGAGGTTTTAGCACTCTTGGTTAGATATAGTTTATTATTATGAAGTGCCCCTTTTTTACTTACATCTTTATTCCCAAATGTTATGCATAACACAGAAATTTCATTCATTGTAAAATATATATCCCCATCTTGACAGTATCATCTAAAATGTATTTTCCCTTAATTAAAGCCATCTTTACCACCTCTAGATAATCATTTGTGCAAATTATTAGTTCTTTTATAAAAGTTTTCTTTTTTTGCAATTATAATTTCATTTGTGTATGTAAACTAAACTGGACTCCTTAATCCTTCAGGTGTTATATACTCCACCTACTTCATTTTGTATGTTATTTCACATTCTATCACATTCATAACTAATATAAAGAGTATACAACTCATCGGGTATCCCTGTCTTACATCACACTACATATGCCCCCCTCTTGGCTTAACCAGCTATTTACAAGTATTTTAAATTATTATTACTATATGCTGACATGCATAATTTCCTAACTTTGTCACTTATATTATATTCTTTCATTATTACATATAAGATTTCATGGCCAGTTGCACCAAATGCCTTATTATGGTTTCCTATCTTGATTGTTGCTTTTACTTTTCTATTCATAATATCGTACACAAATTCTCTAGCATTAATAATTCTTGACAACCCCTCTGCTTTATACTACATATACTATCTTCCATAATATTTTCCATTTTTGTTTCAAATCTCATTTGTACTCTTTTCATAAAGATTGTAAAATCTATTATTATTCAGTGCTATTGGTCTTTAATGTTTTAATTGTCTTCTGTCTTTTTTCTTCCATATGAATTTAAGTATTCCACTAAATTCCTTATACATAAAACCTTTATTTAACCATTCATTCAAAATCTTAAAATATATATATTTTTTGCCAATCCCTTACATTTTTTTTACATTTCAAACATTATTTCATTTGGTACTGCTGCTGAATCTGTATTTACTTGTTCTAATGCTTTATCTAGCTCATATAAATGAATCTCCTTTTCCAACACCTTATTCTCTTTTTCTGTACATAATGTACTACACTATTCATAATCTTTTTGTCTGAGTTCTTTCTATCTCTCCTTTTACATTGTTATTTCTTTAAACACACTACCATCTTCCTTTAATAATCTGGTTAAGTAACTTGATACCACTTCTCATTTTCCTTGTAAGAAATACCTTTGTTTATATAACTATTCTTGTATTTTTTTCTTGATTTCTTCCATACAATTCTTTTTTCTTTATCAAGATACTTTCTATTATTATATTTTAAGTCTTCCAATGGGCCCTTATAAGTTCTTTTATATTTTTATTTCTGTACTTATCTCACATCTTGCTACTGTAAAAAACATTTTTATATTTTCCCTTAAATACCATCCACCATTCAGAACAATTTTTATAAAGTGTTCTCATAGTAAATATGATCTTTCCATAACTGCATTACAAATCTATTTCCTTCTTAATTCCATGCATTTTCATTTATCCTTTTTATTCCTTTACCTATTAAGCTGTGGTGGTACAGCGGTAGCATTGTTGCCTCACAGCAAAAGGTTCTCCTGTTCAATTCTCGGCTGGAGTGCCTTCTGTGTGGAGTCTGCATGTCCTCCCCGTGGTCGAGTGGCCTCCGAAAGACATGCGTGAATGGGCGTGCCTTCACTGAAGGTTGGCTGTCGGGCTGGTAACTCGGCACTATAAAAAAATTGACCTCCAATCATTAGCGGACCGGAGCTCATAGGTTCATAGGTTCATAGGTTCATACTAGGCTATCTGCCCAAGGGCATTTATAAGCCTAGCCCATAGTTATGTGGCTTTCGCCACCCCTTTAGTTTGAATAAAAACTATGCCTATCATTTTGCTGTGCCTCTGTCAAGCAGTGACACTGAAGTAATCCCTGGGGTATATCTGCAATCTCCCATCCATTGGTCAAGATTCCTCTTGAACAAGGCCAGAGAGGTGCTCTGCCTCACATGTACCGGGATTTTGTTCCACAGCATAGGGAGTCTCTGGGTGATGAATCTGTCCCTCCAGCACGTTCTATTTATAACCGTGTCAAGGTTTAAGTCTCCCGCCCTTGTGGTTCTGAGGGATCTAGATTTTTTGAGGTGAAGCATATTCATCAAATCTGGGTTTGACATGGCCTTATATGTCAGGCACAGGTCACCTCTGAGCAAGCGGTATGAGACTGAATAGAGCTGGAGTTTTTTCAGTCGAGCAGCATAAGACATATTTTTGAGACCCTTTATCCTTTTGGTGAGGAACTTTTGGGGCCTTTCAAGCTGCAGCAGGTGTCTGGTCAGATACATTCCGAACGGGGCATTGTACTCAATCATAGGTCTAATAAGTGATGAGTACAGGGGGACGATGACCTCCCTTGATCTAGATGTGAATCCCTTCATGATCAGGTGGGTGATATAGAAGGTTTTCCTAACTACTTTAGCAACATGAGTGTCAAACGAAAGGCTACTGTCAACCTGGGTCCCCAGATCTCTGATGACTTTTTCTGTGCTCAGTGGATTGCCACCTATATGGTAGCTAGGGGTAACCTTGTTTTTCCCGAAGGGTATGACTATGCATTTTTTGGCGTTTAACTTCAGGCCATGGCTCTGGCACCAGTTATCCGTTTCTGTGAGGCCCTTCTGGAGGATATCTGTGTCAGATGTGTTTTCGACTATGGCGCCCAGTTTGCAGTCATCTGCAAACTTTGTCAGCCATAACCCTCCTGTGTTTGCTTGTACTTCAGAAAAGTAGATGCCGAACAAGAGTGGACCCAGGACTGAGCCCTGTGGGACACCACTTGTGACAGGCTTTGAGTCTGACATGGCTCCAGCAACTCTGACCCTGTGGGTTCTGTCACTTAGCCAGTTTGCAACCCATCTTGTGATGTATGGGTTTACATTCAAGCTGATGAGTTTTTCGATGATACCTGAGTGGGGTATTGTGTCAAGGCCTTTGCCAGGTCGAGGTAGGCTGTATGGACTGCCTTTCCTCATCAATGGCCTTGGTGACTGTCTCAAAAAGTCAACCAAGTTTAAGAGGCAGGATCTGCCTTTGACAAAGCCAAACTGAGTTGGATCCAAAGTCTGCAAGTTCCCTATGTCTTTATTTATGAGTTCCATTATGATCCTCTCCATGGCTTTGCAGATAAGGCTTGTCAAGCTAATGGGACGGTAATTTCCAGGGTCTGTGGAGGCACCGCCCTTATGAAGTGGGACCACAGTCGCCGTGCGCCACTCCTTGGGTATGTATCCTGAGGTGAGGCTAAGATTAAACAGCTGTCCTAACTGTGGGTTTAATTCCTCGTTGAGTTCATGAAGCACACAGCCGGGGACACCATCTGGTCCCATGGATGCTGTGTTTTTTGCCTTAGTGAGGGCAGTTCTCACCTGGGCATTGGAGATGTTTGGGGGGCTACAATCCTCTGGAATAGATATCTCTCCTTTTGGGGGGGGGGAGTTTGCACTGAACCTGTCAGCCAGTATGTTGGCAATGTGTGTAGGTTCAGTAATTTTCACATCATTTTGAACTAATTCTGAGCATATCTGGGAGTTTCCTCCTAGGTTTCTAACATAGCTAAAGAAGGCCTTATGATTCTCTTTAGAGTCCTTGGCGATTTTTCTCTCAAAATTTGCCTTGGATGATTTTATGAGAGCTCTTAGTTTTTACTTATAATGATCAAAGGTGTCTTACCTTTCAAGGATTTTGCTCTATCTTGTAGTAGCTTCCTCCTTTTGTTGTAGAGCTTGTTTATGGCTGGGGTCCACCAGACTGGACGCTTGCCTTTGGTACAGAGAGTCTTAGTTTTGTTTGGGATTGCCTGATCCATGCAGTCCTGTAGGTGCTGGTAGAAGGCATTTGTAAGTGATTCAGCGGTTTGAGTAATGTTTACCACTGGCTCAGGGGCCTTAAAGGAGACCACACTAGTTTTAGAAGTGTGAAATCGGCTTTTGAGAAGTTTTTCACTGTGGTCTTTTTTTGTTTCAGGTGGGGCGGGATGAGGACCTCCAGCGAGATTAGTTTATGATCTGATCTCACCAGTGAGGGGTATACTTCGGTGTTGAACATTTTGATCCCATGTTCGTGATGATGAGATCAAGTATGTTTTCTCCTCTTGTGGGGATGGTGACTAGTTGTTCCATGGCATTTGAGTTTATGAACTCCAGGAATCTTTGGGTTAGAGTGTTCGGGCTTGAGTAGTGTTCCCAGTCTATATTAGGGTAGTTGAAGTCACCTAGTATGATGGTGTTTGGAGATACATTTATCCCTCCAATGTTTTCAGGAAGGCCATGTGAGGTTCCTGGGTTTGAGAGGGTGGCCTGTAACATGCTACAAATTGCAGAGCAGTCTTGCCTATGGTTAATTGCACCTGGATGGTCTCCGATGCATCGTGCGTTGCCACCAACCTTGAGGTGTGGGTGTCCTTTATGAATATGGACACCCCCCCTCCTTTCTTGGTGTTGTCCGGATTTTGGGGCCGGAACCCATGATATGAGGTGAAACCTATTAGTGCTGGGGTGCTCTCAGGAGCCTTGAACCAGATTTCTGTCACAGCACAGACATCGATGTTCTCCATATTGAGAAGGGCCTCGACTGCGTGCATCTTGAGATTGAGACTTCTGGCATTGAGCAGCATTACCCTTAGTTTTTTTCCTTTTTGGTGTTCTAGGGTGGTAGGTTTAGAATTTGAGCCTTGCCTAAAAAGGCACTATGGGGTGGCAAGAGCCTTTGCCAATATCCGGAAGCCCAGGGTGACAGGTGCAAGCCGTCCCTTGCAGCGTGGCTTGTCCAGCATGTCATCACAGGCAGACAGACATTGGATCCCCTTTGAATGACACCAGAATTTAAGCCAATTATTAAAGCTGATCATCTTATCACTGTATTGTGGCATCATTCTAGGTGAAGGTAGGATACTGCTCAAGGTCAGGGTCATACCTGCCTGGGCTACATAATCAGAGAGCTCCTCGATGTCGCTTTTCATGTAGTCCAAGGAGGTACGTCTCAGGTCATTGACACCAGCGTGGACAATGACTGAGTCGTACTTGTACCTGCTGTTGAGAGACCTGAGTGCTTGCGTTATGTGGCGGATTCTAGCGCCCGACAGGCAGCTTACTGTGACCTTCTCTTTACTCAGTCTGGTGAGCGGACGTCAGTGTGTCTGACTATGGAATCACCAATGACAAGTGTGTCTGGCATTTTGTTTGGCCTTAAGGGCTGTGACTGTTTGACACTCTGACTGTGTGGTCTATGTGTTGCATGTGTTGGGTCGTGAGGTGGTAGTTGTTTGGGTGTCTGCTTTGGTGGCCTCTGCTGTTTTGGTAAATTTTTGATCAGAGCCTCCGAGTATGTCTTTGTGTGAGTATGTGTATGATTTGAAGTTGTGATGGTACCATGTGTGACTGGGTATGTACTGTGTGTGGTTACCTTCTCCTCCTGTCTGGTCTTGCCAGTCCTATGTTGAGAGAGCTCAGCCTCCAGTTTGGCCGTATAGTTGCATCTCTCGCATGTATTTGTGTTTTGTGGGAGAAGGAGAGGATTGTCTGTGTACATGAGGCAGTTGTAACATTGCCTCAATATTCCCAGGTTCACCAGTTGAGCTGGAGAGGACACTAGCAACTGATCCCTCGACATACTAGAAGTAGTAGATAAAGAGACTTTCAAAGGACTCCGGGGGAAGTGGGTTTTAGGCTGGTGGGGTACTATCTATAATAAGAGTGCTTTATCAAGGTGCAAGTACTGTAGGAGTAAGTGCTAGGCTTTACAGATAGAGAATAGTCTACTTGGGAATCAAGTAGAGATGAACTTTTCAGTTATAGGATATGCTGGTTAGATCAGCAGTACAGCTCGAGGAAGGTAGTTTTAAGGGAAAATTGGAAGAGTGGAATTTAGATGGCCCAAATAGTTTAACCTTGTTTAACCGCCGCTGCTCTTGTGTGCAACAGTGGTAACTCCACGCTAAATCGCGCTTACGCGCGTTTAGCGTGTTTTATAGCAGGGGGCTGAAGGGAGCTAGGAATTGGCCCAAAACGACCAATGGACTACTAGTTTCTGGCTGAAACTTCACCAAATCAGACAAAAAGGCCGCTCAGTGCTTCCCACTCCCACTGGTAAGCAAAGAAACTTCCCTCCTTCCTAATAAGGCAATGGATCAGTAACAGGAACTAAAAACAAAGCCCAGGGATCAGCAACTCTGAAACTGGACTACTCTAGTTCAGTAAGGCGGGAAAACAAGAGATTTTTTTTGTTTTATTACAGAGACAAGGAAAAAAACAGACAGTAAATGCTGTAAATCGGCTAGCGCACTTTAGTGTGTAGCCTACAGAAACAATTTGCAACAATTAGTAACTTAAAGTGCAATAAACTGTGTAAAATGCAGAAATCACTTAAAGTAGCAATAAAACAGGCGAAATGCAGTCGCTAGCTTAAATAACAGTGGGAAAGCCACAAAAATACTTATATCTGGTAGAAAGTCACTCTTTTAGCTCTCTGCTGCTTGGATCACTCTGCAGGCCACCACGAGGATCTGTGCTGAGTTGGTACAAGCTAGAAAACGCGTGTTTAGCGTGTTTTATAGCAGGGGCTGAAAGGAGCTAGGAATTGGCCCAAAACAACCAATGGACTACTAGTTTCTGGCTGAAACTTCACCAAATCGGACAGAAAGGCCGCTCAGTGCTTCCCACTCCCACTGGTAAGCAAAGAAACTTCCCTCCTCCCTAATAAGGCAATGGATCAGTAACAGGAACTAAAAACAAAGCCCAGGGATCAGCAACTCTGAAACTGGACTACTCTAGTTCAGTAAGGCAGGAAAACAAGAGATTTTTTTTTTTTGTTTTATTACAGAGACAAGGAAAAAAACAGACAGTAAATGCTATAAATGCTGTAAATCGGCTAGCGCACTTTAGTGTGTAGCCTACAGAAACAATTTGCAACACTTAGTAACTTAAAGTGCAATAAACAGTGTAAAATGCAGAAATACGCTGTGATGACCCATAACCGGGAAAAGCTGAAAAGACAAACATTCCTTTGCCTATTTTTAAATATCCCTTATTTTCATTTACCTCTAGCCGTATTGCAAGATGATCAGAAAATCTTGTTTCAACTACTTCCCCTTCTCCTATAACTAAACCTTCTGATACTATAAAATAACCTATTTCAGATCTGTACATACCACTTTTGTAAGTCAATGAATGTCAATGAATGTTTGTCCCAAAGTTTTAACTTACCATGTCTTATAACTTTAACATATCACTTCCTTTCTTTTAAAGCTTGCCTCTTAAATCACAATTAAAGTCTCACAACATAGTCTAAAATTTAATGAAATAAGCTTCCCATTTGTTTACAATTAGAATACGCATATACTTTTATAATTCTGTATACTTATTCACACCAAACAAAAGTTGCTGTGTTGCCTCTAAAGGAAGCCATAGACTCCTCCAAGCAGAATGCAAATGAAAATTATCAGGCAGTTTACCAATAATGTGGAAAAAACAGCAAAAATAGTCCATTTACTTATGAAAAACAGACAAGATATCACAATTTAATTTTTCATCATTAACAACTATCGTCTCCAGCCTCAACTCTTGCCATGTTCTCTGCCATGCCTCCGAGGGTTGCTTTGATTCATCCTGTCAATTGGTACAAAGGTCGAGGAATTCAAGACCAATTCATCCTGAATGTTCCTGCTCTCCAAAAAAAGGAGTGGAATTAAATGTTTGCTCATCCCCAGTAACCAAAGGAACAGCACTGCAACTGTGGAACAGCACTGCCAATGTTCAAAGGCACAGTACTGTTTTCAGGATGCTTAGGGGCCGGATAAGCAGAATGCGTTGTATAAGCTTTAAGATCATGTTCAAGCTTTTTCTCCTTCCTAAGCTTGTCGTTAACCATCTGCTTCTCAACCATTGTGAAAACCTTGTTATAAGCCTCAATATGATATTCAAACAGCAGGTCAGATTTAATACAATCATCTAACCTGCATCCTAATGCAGTTTGACTCTGAGGAAGTCAGCCTATATTTTTCATTGACAAAAGCACTTAGTCATTATTGTTGCAGGATTTTATCTAGTTTATTTTATCTGTGGAATAAAATTTGTAGTACACGGACTGTTTTTTTGTTTTTTTGCTGTTGTTCCATATTATTGTATACCGCCTGATAATTTTCATTTGACTTTGCTTAGAGGAGTGTGCAGTTTCCTTGAGAGGCAACATGATAACTATTGTTTGGTGTGTTAGTTTTGTTTAGTTGCAATTTTGGTTCTATATAATTATTCATTCCATTTTAAATCTACAACAGTTAATCTTCCCATATTTACTAAATTTATATCTAATATCATAACTGTATTTCTACAGAATATGGCTATTCCAGAGCATCTGTCATTTCCCAAGTTTCAGATTATCTTTCCGCGCCATAGTTTATCTGTTTCTAATCTTTGTTTGTTTGTTAAAATCTTATGTCTTCTAATATAATTACATCTACATCACATGTATTGCACCACTCCAAAATCCCTACTGTTTTTACTATATTCTTAATACTATTCACATTTACAGAAAACCTTCTAAATTGTTAATTTTCCCTTTTCTTTAGATTCATGGATTCATAAGTCCATAGCTAATTTCAGGCTATCTGTCTTAATGGGCTGTTCTAAGCCTAGACAATTTCCCTTGTGTCTGTGAGTCATCCACCTTAAACTGTGAGTCAACCACCTTAAACTGTTATACCAAATCCCAAGCCATTAGCTGTATATACTCTTTTTAATCCATTTCTTCTTTTTTTTTCTTTTGTACTTGTCTCTTTAAATCTTCATTTTTTGTATTTTACCAATATATTTTTTTCTTTTACTATCTAATGATATATGCCTTCTTCACCACTTATTTCAGAGCTTCCTTCTGTGTCCTCTATCTTTTCTGTCATCTACCTTTTCTTTTATTTCTATTACTTCTAAAAATTTTTTTCTTTGTTCATTTTTGTCTCTTTCCACACTCTTATTTTTATTTTTACAATCCATCCATAACTGTCTAATTTTGTTACATTTATAACATTTTAATTCACATTTTTTTGCATCATGTCCCATTTCCGCACAAATATAGTATTTTCTTTTGCCACAGTTACTTGTCAAATTTCCTGCTTTTCCCAATACTTGATAACACACCTATTTCCCCTCCTTGTCATGCTTGGTAGATATGTATTTTTTCTCTCTCTGTTTGTAACACAATATTAGAATCCCATCTGCAAGTCCATAAACCCCTTTTATTGTAAACTTTTGCAATGTCCAGTACTAATTTACATGAAGCATTCAAATGTCCTTTCAAAGTCTGTTTTTCTACCTCTGTTTGAAATTGGACCTGAATATTCATTTTTGTTTCCCTGTTAAATGCTTTTATCACATTAAGATTCCATGGTTTACTGTTTTTCTTTTTTCATATTCTCTAAAAAAATTTTCCATTGAAAAAACAGCTCAGATATAATTCACACAATGACTCTTTATTAATAAGAATAAATGTTCTTACCTCATGTGCTTTTAAACCCAAAGGAGTTATTAAATTGTCTCACACTTCATACCTGTCCAGTTCTTTATCTTCCTTACTTTGAATCCTTACCATGTACTTCCACTTTTTCATTTTCTTCTGCATTTTTCTCTTCTGCTAATCCCCTTTTGCCTTCTTAACTTTCTATGCATATGTTTTCTTTTCCATCTCACAACCATGCTTCAGAATTGTCTCTGCATCCTCCTTTTGCATTTTTTCCATAATGTCTCCTCAGGAAATGTCTCCTTTATTCTCTGGCTCACTCTGCATCACCATTTCTTTAAGTAAATCATCACAAAACCCTCCCAACTGAAGGGTTGTAATTATACATCTATCATTTGATGACTCATCTCCATCAAACATAATTCTTTGAAACATCTACTCAGAATCCTGCATGCATTCTCCATTCTTGTTATTCGCTTTCTGCTCCATTTCTCTCATCACTATCATCTCCTTCTCTCTCCATCTGCCTCCCTGTTTATCGGGGCCATCTCTGTGCCTGGAATGGAAACAGGAAGTGCTCATGCAAAATGGGTCCCACTCTCAACAATGATGTGTAGGGGAAGTTTCCCGATACCCTGGCCAAATTTCCACTAAATGTATAAATACCACCTTGAGTCTCCTCGGAAGAGAGACTACTAACCTATTGGAACTAACCTGGTCAATAAAGGATGAATAAATAAATACAGTTCTACTCAGGCACAGATACTTATTTCATTCTTATTATATCTGTTTCAAACTGCCTCATGTATCCTGATTACACACTCTGCACGGTATGCTACAATGTGTTTTATATTGAGTGTTTGGTAACAAGCTTTCTACTTGAAAAGTAAACCGCTTTCAAGTGCCTTGTGGTCCATTTGATTGCCCTTTGGCTTGGTTTAATAGTATTGGAACTGGGCATTCTTCTCCCCAGTTTTTCAGTTATATGCTACAATGTGAAAAGAAAACTGCATTCTCTATTTACTTATGTTCTACTCACTTTGTAATACATCATGTACAGTATTCTCTTTGCTACTAGTAATCTAAATCATACTGTTTTGGTCTACCAGTATTACTTATCACTTAGATTTATACTGATATTTGCTATTAACACATTATGTTTTATTACTGTGATATGTTTTATCTTGAAGTTATCTACCCAGAACACTAATGAAAATGTAGCTTTTTGGCTGGAGAGTCCTGATAAGCAATTTAAATATAAGTAAACAATTACTGAAAGAGAACAGCTATTCAAAGGCTGCATGTTCACATTCATGGACATAAAATATTACATTCATAGTTTTCTTTCAATAATTTATTCTTAAAGGTATATACAATGGTACAAAAATATTATAAAAGAAATATATCATTAGCACTGTAAAAAGGCACACACGCAATGTAAATGAATCAATTAAAACTCATAACTAATGTGTAGATATCTTTTTGATGTTAGCACTGATTCAAAGTTGATTAGAAGTATGTAGTAGTTATATAGATTTCAGTCTGAACAGCTCTTAATGATGGAAATTGTAAAAGACTAAAGACAGGTTTTAGACCTGAACATTAATTAGTTAAGGCTATAGGAGTCATACTGAAAATGTAATATGGACAAGGTAACTGAATTATTTTCTCCTCTCAGCTCTCTCTCTCTTTCTATACTTTATAAATGAGTACTCTTGTAAAAGTGCAGAATTCATGAGACCATGAAGAAACTTTAGTGCAAAAGCATGCATCATACAAGACATTCTACCTTTTAGAAAGAATATAAACTACAATATCACAATTAATGGATATGTAGTTTATTGCTATCCATTGACTTTATTCATAGTATCTTGCCTGCATTCCTTCTGCACAGAATATACTAAATGACTATCAGTTCAATGTACTCTGTCAGTTCTTGTAGTTTAACACTGTGATATAAATGTCAGAAAGGTAGGATTGTTCTACAAGTTCCTATACCTCTGTTTCAGAATTACATTCTGTATGCTGATGCAGAATGCCCATGTGATCTGAATTATTTGGAGTTACTTGCAATGTACAATGCATTATAATGCAATGTGTTTAGGGGTAATAACATATTTCGCACATTAGCTTTCAAAATGAGTTACAAATGCTCATGGGGCAAAGAAAATAGAAAGTACAAGGAAATAAAATAATGGCATTTTGATGTATTTGGCAGCTGCTTCCTATGTGACTCATATGAGTCTAGTTCTAAATAGATGACATGTTATTATTCAATTTTGTTATTATTCTATGAAATGAAAAATTAAATACACATAACTCAAAATATAATTAAAATAATGATCCTTTCTAACCCCAAGAAATACATGCTGGCAAGAATGTTAAATATATGATTCTCTGCTGTGATTCCTAGGCTGATTAAAATTCAGTCAAGGATTTAGGTATTTTTCTGCCTTCAATTCAGGTTAAATTATTATACATTGTTTCATCCACTAGATTCACTAATTAAAATGTATTAAATAGAAAATAGATCAGACAAAATAGTTAACTGCAACTGATATCAGCAAGTGATACAAGAACTATAATAGACTTTATAATAGTGAGACAGCAACAGAAAAAAAAATATTTTTTTATTTTGGTTCACGTAGGCATTAATGATCTCTCAGAGTAGACAGATGAGGTGGCAGTAAAACGGGACACAAAGGCTGGATGTGAGTTGGAAACAACATTCTCAGATTTAATAGCTGTCATGGAAACTAGCACACTGAGGCAGCTATGGATTATAAAATACAATGACATGCTGAGACTGGACAAGGGGAGAAAAACTCAGGAATGGTGGGAGTCAGACGGAGACCATGTGCAGACCAGTCATGTGCATGGAATAGATTTCATCTTAGCTGAGTAGAACTAGGTACACACACAGTTAGGCTGAACAGGTACGTCTCAGTGGCTGGAACTTCAAATTAAAATGTAATGGAGAAAGAAATGTTCTCAAAGATGTTGAGAGGAGGTATTCAGGCAATAGACTGAATTTCAGAAAGATGCAGAATTTAGCAGAGAAGCAAATATGAGCAACTTAGTTTGTGTCAGGATGTTATTTTTTTGTAGCACAAGGCATATTGATTGGTCGGACAGCGGGGGAGTTTCAAGCAGTAATGGAGGAGGGGATGGTGCACATTGCTAGAATTATAGAAAAAATGTGCCAGAAATAATAGGGATGGGAAATGGAGGTGTCTGGGTACAGGTTCTTAAGGAATGATAAAAAGGAAGAAAGAGAAGTAGTGTAGCCATCTGTATAAAGAAGGACCACAAATATGAGGTCAGAGAAAGCAAAGAAAACCAAAGCAAGAATGGGGTAAGGCCCTATAAAGGAACAGAACCTAGGTTACGTTCCCAGCTATCATGGGAGTGGAAGGAAGGAGAGCTGCTGAATATATGCAAGCGATCATCTCCTTGTCACATCAAAGGAAGCAAATGAGAGAATGGGAGACAGTATAAGAAAGTGTGCTATGATGAATAAGATAATACTTGTAGGGATCTGAATCTGCCACAGAAATGGAGCAGGATATGATTGAGGTTTTGAATGATGATGGGGCTCATCCCAGTGGTGTAGGACTGCGCCAGCAATGTTTGAATTCTAGGTGGGATCCTAACCAGTGCAGAAAGGGATATGGGCAGTAGTGAAGTCACTGTGTGGTTCATAGTAGATAAGAAAGATAGGAATGCAAAGACAAAGATGGTACCATGGGACTTTTAGAGACAGGGTAATGATGTGCTGACCAAGAATGATTTAAAATCCAGGGAGCAAACCAAGGAATTATAAAAGCCACCCTGACAGGCTAAGTATAAAGCGCTCAAGGCTCCTGATAACAGGGTAAGGAACAGACAAAAAAAAAACAAATAGAGGGGAAAGGACTTTATAAGTGTAGCTGTGCAATCCAAACCAGTTTTGTTCTTGAGTTAGATGCTGATAGGGTGGAGGTATGTTAGCAGGGAGGTAGCCAATGGTTATGTTGGATGGGGTGTATGTTAGCTTGGGATTAGTTAACTTATTGTCATCTTGTGTGCATCAGAGACATGGAAGTCAGACTGGGGGTGAATTTATGATTTCCCATCCAGTGGTCAAGGAATAAACTCCACTTCAAATGGATGGGGAGCCGGTTTCATAGTGAAGAGATCCTTTGAGACATGTCAGTCTCTCCAGCATGATTTATTTATGTTATAGGCAAAGTTCAGGTTCTTGGATCTAGTGGTTCATAGTGCTGTTTGCTTTGTGGATGAGGTCTATCAGAGTTGGGTCTGAACATGCCTTATATGTCAGGCAAAGATCACCTTTTAGTAACCTGTAGGAGACTAAATAAAGAGTTAGGTCCTTAAGGTGTTTTGTAAAGGAGAGTATATTCATTCTCTGCCTTTGAGGGCAGTCCAACTGTTACAAGTGCCTGTTGACGTACATGCCAAAAATGGATACTGTATTCAATGATGGGTTTGAAATGGATACTGTATTCATTGATGGGTTTGAAATGGGTACTGTATTCAATGATGGGTTTGAAATGGGTACTGTATTCAATGATGGGTTTGAAATGGGTACTGTATTCAATGATGGGTTTGAAATGGGTACTGTATTCAATGATGGGTTTGAAATGGGTACTGTATTCAATGATGGGTTTGAAATGGGTACTGTATTCAATGATGGGTTTGAAATGGGTACTGTATTCAATGATGGGTTTGAAATGGGTACTGTATTCAATGATGGGTTTGAAATGGGTACTGTATTCAATGATGGGTTTGAAATGGGTACTGTATTCAATGATGGGTTTGAAATGGGTACTGTATTCAATGATGGGTTTGAAATGGGTACTGTATTCAATGATGGGTTTGAAATGGGTACTGTATTCAATGATGGGTTTGAAATGGGTACTGTATTCAATGATGGGTTTGATAAGCACTGAGAAATGTGGTACTATAACTGCCTTGGACCTGGATGCCATACCCTTGCTTATGAGATGGCTGACACAGAATGATTTTCTTACTATCTTGACTAAGTGATGGTTGAAGGCCAGATTACTGTCTACATATATTCCCAAATCCCTAACTGTCAAGTTAGATCTTGGGGTGTTTTATCAGTGGAGTAATTAGCATGGGATTCCTAGATGACATAGGAAAACAAGAGTTACAAATGAATAATTTGCTTCAGTCTTATAAAAAAAAATGCAAGGGTAGGGAAGGTTGCCATGCTGGGAAGGGGGCAAGACAGAATAGAGATAAACATGGAGAGACACTAGGATAGAAAGGATGAAGTGGAGAGGGAACTGTTGCCCCTTATGGAGCATTTAGCACAAGGACCAGATTGATAACTTCTAGAGTGCAGAGGAATGCATCCAGTGTGCTGATGGCCTCCTAACAGATACCTTTAGTAGATCATTGACCGCTGCAGAAGTACCCAAACAATGACAGACAGCAAGAGGTGTACCTTCACCCACAGAAGGAGCAGGAAAATACCAGGGAACTACAGGCTTGCTAGATTAATTGAAGTAGCAGGGATGGCTGATAACATTTTTAGAAAACAACATCTAGAACAGAAGTAGTATTCATCCATGGATAGCGAGAGATACAAGTCAAACCTGATAAGTTTTATGGCTGGGTTACACATGTACCTGACAGTAGAGTGCAAGTACAAGAGGCCCACTTATACAAGAGAACTGGACAGGCTGGAGGCATGACCAAAACTGGATGGACTGCTGCATGTCTAAATGCTATAGGACACAGAGGGTTCTGGTGGGATGGACAATATGAAGCATTAGGGAACTGACTAGTGGCAGCACTGTAGTCTCTATAATGGTTCAATATCTTAGTATGAGATATTACTCAGGAGGAAAGGACAGGCTCACTCTCTCCAGTGACAATACAATGACAGATGTGTCAGAAAAAGATGGGGGGTGTCTAAGGAAAGACTTAGTCTGAGATATTACTCAGGAGGAAAGGACAGGCTCACTCTCTCCAGTGACAATACAATGACAGATGTGTCAGAAGAAGATGGGGGTGTCTAAGGAAAGATTTGGAAAGCCTGATCATATGGGCAGAAATATAGAGTTTGAGGTTCTGTGCATACAAAAACAAAATGCTGTATTTGGGTCACACATCCCTGGAGTGAATTATCACATGTAGGGATGAAAGTAGTGGCAAGAAGGGGATTTGGAGTTTTGCTCACACGTGTACTGGAACATCAGAAGCAGAATGAGACTGCAACAGTCATAGAAAGGGGAACACTAGGCTGTATCCCTAGGTTACATCATTTAGAAGTAAAGCGGTAATGTTCCACTCTTTGAAGCTCTGGTCAGACAACATTTCTGGAGGTGAAGCAAGAAAATGGCATCAGGCTGCTGGAAGAACCCCAGAGATAAGAGCAGACAGCGAAAGAACTGCAGCTTGTCTCACATGATACTAGAAGAGACATTAGGCACTGGTGCAAAAAGGTATTTCACAGAAATGTGAGGGCATCATCATGAGCAAAGCGGAAAGAGCAGGAAGAGGCAGCACAGCAGCAAATTCTAGGGATGAACTACTACTGGGATTTCCGGAAGTACTTTTTCACAAAAAAGTTGTAGACTTGTCAGTTATGCTAAAATAATAGGTGGTTGAGTGAGCGTATACAGATTCAATAATTTTATTTAACATTTGTCAACTGGTTAGATAGGCTGGAAAAACTAAAATTAAAAATGTCCTTAAAATCAGGAAAATATACACATATATCTTTACCAGTTTCCATACATATCAGAAATTAATTATACAATTGATTGCAGAAGTACTCAGAGAAAACCATTTTGAGCCCATTCAGTGGAAAACAGCTGCGCTTGTTTCCAAATTGTACCAGGCACATAGCTAATCATATTCGCATAGTACTGCAGAAGTTACAGGTAGCAGTGCATAGCAGTGGTGGCAGGTAACAGTTTCTGTGGCAAATAAAAAATGTCATCCTTGCATAAAATACACTGAACAGTATCTTTAGGTGCACAGCCACAATGGATTTTGGAAAATTGGGTTGTAGTTAGCCGTACCACATCCCAGTGAAACGAGCAACATCTGTAAACCAGTATTACATGATTTATTCTTTTTCTCTTCAAACTTATGGCAGAATCGAAACCCTTGTTCTTTGGAGAAGAACCTTATGGTTTCACTTCATGGCCTGGGAATCTTGACACCGTTGACAAACTGATAAAATTATCCATTTTACAACTCTTACAATACCTTGCTATGACATTTCCAGAAAGAAAAGATAAATTTGCACATTATGGATTTTGTACTTTTGGTTGGGACCTCTAATGAGGAAGTGTCTTGGCGTTTTGTTTCTACTAGTGTTTGTACATTTTGTCAAAATGTATATAGATCTAAGGAAACCTAGTTTTCTTTATTTTTTTGCTTGTAATTAGCAAGTAGTAACAGCAAAAGTTTGTATTCTCTGATAAAGCCTGAATATAGGATTGAATATGCTGTCAGTCTGGAGTTACTAAAATAAAAAATACAATTCCTTAAAGCAAGCTGGAATGTATGAAAAAATGTGTTAGATAATGCCAGCCAAAATATGATTTAACATTTAATATAGTCAAACTAGACTAAACTATATATTTTATTGGGTACAGGCAGGAATGCACTGTACTTGTGACTGACACATTGATGAGCAATCACAAAAGTGCAACTGCTGTATCTAGTACACCACCACATGAGATTGAGGTATCGTGAAGAATGCATTTCCTCCAAGATGAGGTCATTTCAAAGACAGTATGCATATATAGCAAGGATATGAAGGATACTGGGATGGCAAAGCTACCCTCTAAACTATTTGCTTTTTTATGTTACCAAACATAGTTGTATGATCTCACTATCTGACACCGATCATCGCTGCACTTTGTCACTGACCCACTTTATTTTTTACTTATTAATGACAAGTAGAGCTATGATCACTCCATTATGCCACACTGTGACATTGCTCACTAACACCAAAGTTAATTATGATGGGGTGTCTTGTAAATCCCACCCAAAGGCTTCTATGCCCCCAGATAAAAAGAGTAGCCCAACTTCAGCTGCACAATCATATTTCATCTATAAAACTCACTAAAAGTTCCACCACAATAAGTCTCATTTAGGCACCTTGTATAGCTAAAACACTGAAAGGGAAGTATAAATATTTTTTGTACTGCCATCCTTTTTGACTAGAAACAGACTGTCTACCCTGCTTGGATTACTTTTGAATACTTAGTAATTCTATATAATATTTCAAATTATATTTTTTTATTATTTTTTTGACTTAGGATGAGTTTATGTTTACTACTTCTACTACCATTATCTGATCTGATTAATATACAGTGATTAACTAGATATATATGGATTGAAAATCTTACACACAGAGAAGTTTCTTACACTGTTTTGTACTGGTTTACTGGGTTGTTTGAGACTTCAAGGGTATCACAGAGATTACTTTTTTATATATTTTTTATTTAGCAACACTCTTTGTCACCTCACAGTTAGATGTTGCCCGTTCGATTCTCAGTTAGAGCGTCTTCTGTGTGTCAACATGCATGAATGGGTGTTCCTTCATTGAAGGTTGTGCGTTAGGCTCGGCAAGCCAGCATGTAAAAATCTACTGCCAATCATTAGTGGACCGGAGTTCCGCTGTGGCGACCCCTAACCGGGAAAAGCCGAAAGAAACAAACAAACAAATTTAGCAACATTCTTGGTGTATCAGTATTTATCTGCATTTCTGGTATGTCAGATACATCATCAGTAGTTATTAAAAGTTGGCTAAACCTGCCAGATTGATATTACTCCCTAAAAGTTACACTGAACACATGAAAAAGAGATACTTCATCCCTCCAAGACTGAATGATCTTCCTAAAACAGCCTCCACAATCCTAATCCTAACCTTAAATCACTCTAAAACTAAAAATGTAGTAAAAAAGGAATTAAAATATGGAAATGTTTGCAACTGATTAGAATGCAAAAACATAAACATAACTTTACACATGAATACACAAAAGAGACATTGATATCCCACAAGGAACAGGGCACCAAATAAGCTAAAACCAAACTCTATGCTTATATTCTTCAGAAATCTTTTAAAAAGTCAGTCTCATTTTCCATTAGCTACAATGTTAAAAAAAAGTAAATTAATATACTGTACACACAACTTCTACCCAAAAACACCATGAAATCAACCTTCTAGAAATTAAATTGTTCATTTTAAAATTAAAAAGTCAAAATAAAAGAATAAAAAGCTGAAACAAACATTAACCGTATCTGCAAAACAAGGAAAACAATTATTGGTAAAATCAGACTTGATTTTAACTCATTAACTAAACTATACTAATCTAAAAAACTACCAAATCCTAACGTAAACCTCAAAAGGCTATTCAAATATATGAAATGTATTTAGCTATCACTTCACAAAAAATAAAACATGTGCAAACTACTTAAAATCATATTCGGCACACAAGGTTTAAGAGAAAGCAGGAATTGTGCAATTTATGTAATATTAACTTGATGTTAATTGTATAAAAGCATGTATGTGATATATAATATGTCTGTAACCATGAATATGTTAATGTGGTTTATTTTCTTTTATATTAGTGCAGGTTTGCCTATGTCTTAAGTGATAATTCAATAAAGGTATTAAAAATCATGCTCTGCACAAACCTGACAAATAAGTCAATGGGAATTAATACTCTTACACAAGAAGATAGCAACATTGATAAACGTAGTATGTGAAAGGACTGGATTGTGTGATGTATAAAATATCATGCAGTATAGGTCTAGGGAACTTGGTTCATAATCACAAAACTTATTCTTATAACTTACAGTACAGAATATTTCATGCAACACATAGCAGACCATAAACACATAAACACTTTATATCCATATATCCACACACACACACACACACACACACACACACACACACACACACACACACACACACACACACACACACACACACACACACACACACACACACGCTGCATTACATAAGCACACAGCACTAACTATGGCTTAGACAACTGCAAGTATTAAATTACAATTTAAACAAAAAATAACAAATTTCAAAACTCCTGATATGGTGAGGCTATACAACCAGAATGGTGCTACTTACATGTACTAACTCCACGGCACGGTCTTGTGCTACCATACCATACCCCAATCTTAACCCCAGAACTTACTTTACAAGAAAACCCTTTCCCTACTAACACTGAAACAAAACAAAACATACACCACAGTAAACACATACATTACTAAATCTATCCCCTTCCCTAGCCCTTACTTGTACTAACTCCACGGCACGGTCTTGTGCTACCATACCATACCCCAATCTTAACCCCAGAACTTACTTTACAAGAAAACCCTTTCCCTACTAACACTGAAACGAAACAAAACATACACCACAGTAAACACATACATTACTAAATCTATCCCCTTCCCTAGCCCTTAATGGTGCTACTTACATGTACTAACATACTTTACAGAAAAAAACCTTTCCTACTAAACACTGAAACGAAACAAAACATACACCAGAAAACCCTTTCCCTACTAACACTGAAACAAAACAAAACATACACCACAGTAAACACATACATTACTAAATCTATCCCCTTCCCTAGCCCTTACTTGTACTAACTCCACGGCACGGTCTTGTGCTACCATACCATACCCCAATCTTAACCCCAGAACTTACTTTACAAGAAAACCCTTTCCCTACTAACACTGAAACGAAACAAAACATACACCACAGTAAACACATACATTACTAAATCTATCCCCTTCCCTAACCCTTACACTAACTCTAACAAGCAAATACACTTACATAAACACTCCTAGACGTGCTGCTGAAACTAAGTATATCTGACATTTTTGAAACTGAATACTTGCTAGTGTTTTTTTTAATTTTCCTCCTTTCCACATATGAAACATTTGACAAAGAGTGGTGGTTCTGATCCATTTCCACAGCAGAACACTCAGTCATTTAACAGGCTATTTGGGAGAATTATGAGTTCCCTCAGGGTTCTGTGTTGGCATATCTCCTGTTTGGCATCTACTTTTCTAAAGTAAAAGTCAATACTAAAGGGCTTTGACTGAATAAGTCTGGAGACCTGCAAGCTAGGAACACAGTCAGTGAATCCCTAAATGACTTAGCCATCCTGCAGAAGGGCTTGTCCAAAATAAATAACTTGTGCCAAAATCATAATCTGAAACTAAATGCCAAAAATGCATTATTGTATGCTTTGGGAAGTCATTCACTTCAGGGAACTAACACATTGACAATACACTCCTAAGAATTGTTCAGGATCTGAGAACTTATGTGGACAGTAACCAAACTTTTGACCAACGTGTCTATTATAAGAAAGTCCTTCTATATTCTATGGCTTATTAACAGAGGGATTGCAGGTAGATCTAAGGATGCCGTCATCCCCCTTTACTGCACCCTTATTAGGCCAATCATTGAATATAATGCCCCCTTTGACATGTGTTTGTCCAGACTCATGCAACAACTGATAATGCCCACAGAGATACCTTACTAAAAGGTTACAAGGCCTAAACAACATGTCCTGCATGGACCAACTAACAGCCCTGTCACTATATTCTGTATCCTGCAGGCTGATAGGAGGTGACCTGTGCCTGGCATATAAATAAGGCATTCTCTGATCCATTACTGATGGATTTACTGTACATCACCAAGTCAAATGGCATCAGAAATACTTGGTCTAGGGATATAAACCTCTTTTGCTATATCAACAAAATGGTTTGGAGGGACAAGAATGTTTTGCAGGGCATACGGCTCCTATAGAACATACTCCTAATCACATAAAACAAAGCTCATCCCTGTCCATTTTCAAGCTCAACTTATATCTATGAATGGGAAACAGAACATTTACTCCAGGACTGCCCCTTGTTCTAATAATGGACAGATGTAGCTCCTAAATGCTTTATTCCATGCATGGGTCCCTTCAAATTATCAATGGTATATGTCCCAGTTATTCCCTTTAAACAGTAATATATAATTATCAACTATGGGACGGTTAAGGCTAATCCTTAGCCTAGTACTTACCTATGAACTTATGATGTGCAACCACACACACACACACACACATGGGTCTGCTTCTAATTTCTAATAATCGAAAGTCAATTTACCCGAAGATGACTTCAATGAGATGACAACACCAAATTGTTAGTTTACTGAATGATCACACCAAATTTTTAACAGGGTAAGTATGCACTTGGCAAACATGGGGAAATTTGCCCCTTTTCCCCACTGTAGTGTGATCCTGGAGTTGGTATATTTAGTTGGGGGTGTGGTGGGTGTATCTGCCTACCTAGGTGGGTTTGACCTACTTTGGTGTGTTTCTTCATTCCATGTGAAGACGTGTATGACTGTGTTACACAGCTGGTGTGCATTTGCAGGAGTTCGCAGTTTAAGATTAGAGTAAGAATATGGTAAGGAGACATATTCACTGATATGCATGTTGTGTTGTGTGTGTTCTGTGCCATTTTGTTTTTTATAGTGGCGCTGTTGAGGAAAGGGTTTTTAGTAATGCAATGTGTAAGGATGGCATTAAGAGAATTAGTGTTAGTACACATGTAAGATGGGTAGAGGGTTTCACCTTCACCTTACTCATCTGAGCTAACCCTAATCTTAATTCCAGCCCTATGCTTTATATTGCAAAATATACTTTCACTAACAGTAACACTACTAAGGTGACACTTGATCAGAGTTTTGTGGCTTGGGTTTAATGGAAGGGAACTATTCAAATTTTTGTGATTCCACCTTAGGAGTAATTCAGTGTTTTGTTATTCTCTCTTTTATGTTCTACCACTTAAAATTTGTTCTCTTGTGCAATCAACATTCCATGATTTAATTGTGTGTGTGTGTGTGTGTGTGTGTGTGTGTGTGTGTGTGTGTGTGTGTGTGTGTGTGTGTGTGTGTGTTTGTGTATATTTTTTTCTAGATGATTGCCACTGTTGAAGTGGCAGTCAGACCCCATGTGCAAAAATGGGAAAAAAGGGTTATGGAGAGATTGATATTTATATATGTGTGTGTGTGTGTGTGTGTGTGTGTGTGTGAGAGAGAGAGAGAGAGAGACAGATTACAGTTAAAAATGCAGAGACAGCAAAATGCAAAATTTGGACATCAAAATACTGACAGTTCATAATGTAGATGCAACAAAATGCTGACGCTCAATACACCAACATAAACACTCAAATCCCCAGGAAATAAATTACAAAAAAGTCTACTTGACTAAGTATTTCACACTAAACATGTAATAACGCAAACATAAAACCCTAAACCATAGCAATATAAAGACCATAGTGTTTTTTTTTTAAGGTTAGGGTTAACATGCAAAGCCATCCTGCACCACCTAACTAATGCATAACTTTAACTCTAACCATACAACTAATCCATCACCCCATAACTTACCTCTGAGAAACCCTTTTTATAACATTAACACCACACAAGAGTGGATCAGACACATAAAAACATATAAATATACACCCCATAAAAGCTATCGCCTTGCCTAAACCTTGTTCTATCCCTAACTGAACAGCACTCACTCAAACAGTGACCACCCCCAACACTAATCCACTTACCTCTATCACCATTATGAAATGTTTACATTTGATAGTTCAGTTTACACTGTTAACTATTCTAAATGCACCCATATAAACTGTCATTCCCATTTTCACTCAGTAGTTTGAAATGAAGGCAGAAGTGTTACTAATCATCTTCACTACTGAGAGTGAGGATTCTGGGTTGTGAAATGCCTAGCCTTGTCTCAGCAGCATCCAACCTCTCTCAGTTGTAGAATCAGTAATCTGTCTTCACACTACATCATCATTTGCTAGTGCTGCTAACATATTCAGTGTCTGTGAGCAAGAAGACCATTTGTAACTGAAGGAATTTGGGCTACAAGAGAAGCAGAAACAATGATTTTTATTAAACAAACTTTAATAAGAAATTCAACACAAGAAATGTCAGTAAAATTGTCAACATTCTGTAACTATTTATGCTCATTTGACATATTCTACTTTCTTTTCCTGTAGTTTTAATTGCATTTTGGATGTTTTAGTTGTATTTTTATGACATGGAAAGATAAACACTTTACTGGTAATTCTTCATGAAAAGATATGAAGGTGGTTAATTTATCCAACATAGCTAAGACCTAATGGACAGGATTCATGAACGCCTACACCAAGTGCACAATAAGTGCACACGATCTGTATTCAAGAACATCCCAGCCACTTTTTTGTGCTGTCTGTTTATTCATTCAGAAAGTTCAGATTAAGTGTAGAAATAGTCTATACAATGTGGTAACATTTATGAATCATCTTGGATATTTAAAGTCACTAGAAAATCAGTAGGAAAATTAATATTAGGAGGAAGAAGTTATAAGTTATGCCTATGCTGTCTACTCAATCAGAATGGTCTACACTTAATATAGGCATTAATGAATCCAGTCCATAGGTTTTGTCAGTGCTACAGTTAGGTTTAAAAATGTTGATGACCAATTTACTAAAATGGAACAAACTTAAAAATGAGTTATTCGAACATGTTAGGAAGATGTCCAGGTACAACTATAGTAGAGCACACGAATATTGCAAACCACCAAAAAAATATTATATAGGTGAGACCAAAAGAACATTGGCAGAAAGAATAAAAGAGCATGTAAGAGATGTTAAAAAGAACAAAATTATGAGCCCCATAGCAGAACATTTTAATGATAAACATCAATGGGACATAAAATGTATGAAGGCAACAGTGTTGGAACAAATATCAATTCAATATGGGAATGCAGAATTACAAAAAAACATGTTGAGACATAAAGAATCTGTGCTAATAATGAAATATAACACACTATTTCCTTGTGGATTAAATAAAGAATGCAACTGGCAAAGTTTTATATAGTTTTTTAGCTTTAAAGGGTGATTGTAACTTAATGAATGAATTGTTTAATTGATTAATCAGAGTGTTAAATAATGATATAAAAAGAGCTTGTTTTAATAGGTGAATTTTTACTCTGTAAAGGCTGTGGCCGAGGAGTTAGAGAAATTTGTATTTTGGAATAAATTTTATTCAGGAAAGTAGAGCTGTTATTCACTGGTCTCATTTTTTTGGTGGTTTGCAATGTTAGGAAGATTGTTTTCCTACCATACACAGTAAGGTTGATATGACTTTAGCTGACGGTATATAATTACTCAATGAATACCTTTCTAGGGAATCTAATGACCATAATTCTATTACTTGGTAGGCTCCCTTATGTAATGTGACCCCTATGAACATATGGTTTACTTTGCAGCTTCATTCAACAAAAATATTATTAATATTTTTTATAAAGTAATTCTGTTTGACTGGCTGAATATTTTTAACCAGAACAGTCTTAATACAGCTAATGTGTGTTATAGCCTAACTAAGATGGATTCACTGGTAATAAAGCAATTACAGATGAATAAGCAATCAAG
This sequence comes from Protopterus annectens, assembly GCF_019279795.1. NCBI lineage: Eukaryota > Metazoa > Chordata > Ceratodontiformes > Protopteridae > Protopterus > Protopterus annectens. Next base: position 287,548,639 of record NC_056742.1, on the reverse strand, counting down.
CTGTCAAGCCTACAAATATGACAGGCTGCATCACGGTTATGAATGTTCAACAACACAGTACAGTATATATGTCCATTTTACAGACAAAGAAATGTACACACGGATTGATAGCAGACAGTATTCTAAGGTCAAAAATAATTTGGCAACCTTATTATATAAAGTTTTATGACTGAAGTTATTTTCTAATGAGACCTATCAGCACATCACTTCATACAACTATATCATTCCCCATGATTTGCTGTATGTCCAAGCTTCGTTATCACATGTTTGTGTCATTCACAAACTGAACAAAGTTAAACCTGACACAGTAATATTATAGGTTCTTGTTAAATGCCCTAGTTTGATGATTCAAGTAAAAATACAAATGAACAAAGAATATGGAGGAATAGCAGAAATATGCAACTTTTTTAAGCATTACTTTGTGTTAGTTGGTAGAAAACAGTCCAGTAGATTTACCCATAAAAGCAGTTGACTCCAAGCCCTCTGTGATTAGTAATAGAAATGTATTAAAACCATTCAAACTCGACTCTAAAACACTCCTATCTATGATGTCCATTTGGTACTGAAGGCATTTACTGTGTCTGATTAAATGAGTTTTTTTTTTCAGTTTTTCAAGCCTTAACATAGTATACAGTGCAAGACAATGCGATATGCCTGACCTTTTCTTAATTTAAAACTAAGACTGGGCATCCTATTTGTAGCAGGTGGCATCAGATGATCCAGAACATCATATTAGGAGACATACTTGATTTGTTTCCACTACATCTCGGAGCAAAAGGAATAGATGTACATAAACTAAGATCAGTTGTTCTTGGGTGTTAGTAGTAGCTGCCAATGGGTTAGAAGTGTATTACTGGGAGTCACAGGTAATATCACAGTATCTGTAATACTGAATTACCACAATGGGATAGAAGTGCATTACTGGGATTAGTGGGAATCACAGAAGAAGCCGCAAGTGATATCAGGGTCTATATTACATCAAAATCAAACAAATTTGAACATTGTAATATCAAACTCTAAAGTCTGAAAGTGGAACATAGCGAAGCCACAGCACATCGACTTTTTTTCCCAGGGAAAAAAATCAGTGGGCTGTTTTCACGGCTTTCCTCTTTCCTCCACTCTGGTGCAATCTCGGAGTTGGTATATTTAAATAGGGGGGTGTGGGGGCACAGCTATCCATGTTGGGGGGTGTGGGGGATGAAGCCCCCCACTACAGTTTAAGTTTAGGTTTTTTTTTTTTTTTTGTCACAGAAAAGTGATTTTTTTCCCCTGGGAATAAAATCGCTGTTCTGTGCTTTTGGTTTTGTTGGGTTTCAGACAGTATGGTTCGATATGACAATGATCAAACTTTTGTAAGTTTGACGTTGTGATATAGACCCGTGATATCACAGTATCTGCAATACTGAATTACCACAGTGGGATAGAAGTGCATTACTGGGAGTCACAGAAGAAGCGGCAGGTGATATCACAGTATCTGTAATACTGAATTACCACAATGGGATAGAAGTGCGTTACTAGGATTACTGGGAGTCACAGGAGAAGTCAAAGGTGATATCACAGTGTCTGTAATACTGAGTTACCACAATGGAATAGAAGTGCATTACTGGGAGTCATAGAAGAAGCCACAGATGATATCACAGTATTTGTAATACTGAATTACCACAATGGGATAGAAGTGCTTTACCAGGATTACTGGGAATCACAGGAGATATCACAGTATCTGCAATACTGAATTAACACAATGGGATAGAAGTGCATTACTGGGAGTCACAGAAGAAGCTGCAGGCCACAGTGGGATAGAAGTGCATTACTAGAATTACTGGGAGTCACAGGAGAAGCCACAGGTGATATTACAGTATCTGTAATACTGAATTACTACAATGGGATAAAATTGCGTTACTAGAATTACTGGGAGTCACAGGAGAAGTCAAAGGTGACAGCACAGTATCTGTAATACTGAATTACCACAATGGGATAGAAGCGCATTAATGGGAGTCATAGAAGAAGCTGCAGGTGATATCACAGTGTCTGTAATACTAAGCTACTGAGGTCAGTGTATTAGCAAAGAGCTTGGCTCCAGTTATCTAGCTCAAGCTCAAACCTGTAACAGATTGCAGTCTGTGTCATGGTGTCCCTTGACATGGGGTGGTCGGGTTTATGCCCTCTCCCCATACCAATACTTTTAAATTGTTCTCAGTATCAAGGTTGCATGACTCTGGAGATGCATGCAGTACTTGTATAGATATGAATTTAAGTATTTCACTGATATGCATAAGTTATGTGACCTCAAAGTGAGGGTAACTAAGAAATAGTGGTGTGGCAGATAAAGTCTTTAACAATGTTGGTGATGGGTGCAGAGATGGGTAAAATGTTACCTGCTCTGCATTCTGTTTTCAAATAGCATGTTGCTGCAACAATTCATAGAATTTGGGATTTGATTCAGTATGCTATTCCTTTCTCTTTCTTTTGTGAGGTTTGCTATCTGTTCTTATTATAGTCGGTTATCGTATTCTTTGGTACTAGTAAACTGAATTTTAATTAATTGACTAGTACATTTATATATATAAGAAACTGATTTACTGTAAGTGTACTTTTGCTGTTGCCACTTGAAAGTAAAAAAAATAAATGAGATCAGAGCATAAGGAAACTAAATAATATAAAAATAAGAATAAAAAGCTGTTACTCTCTACTCGTTTTTTATCAAATGTTCTGATGGCCTGTGATATGACCACTTCCTTAACAAAGAACATGCTCTTTCACGCCAGCTGATAATGTTGATACGAGGAGTGGAGCGCTAGGTCTCCTTGTTACAGTAGTGTGAAACATGCAAAGCATGATGGGTGTGCTACGGCAGTCTTATAAGTTTATATTCCGCTCTCAGTTTTTGCCAGTGGTTGCTGTGATTAACAGTTAACCTTAACATTTGTATTATTTTAGAGCATTTCTCCCCTGGGCTACCTCTGAAAATGGGCTCTGTCTTAGTTGGACTTTCCATGTAAACAAATGTTAAATAAAAATAAATAAATATTTCAGAATAGATGATCAACAATACAGATTTCCATACCGGATCAGTCGGGACCCAGGGTAACAATGACAACCACCAGTACTGTTAGTGAACAGGATATTGGTGTAAATTGGGCTACTGTTGGATGAAGGAGAAGAAGAAGAGGGGGAAGACATGCCTGAATGCAGGAAGACAGGAGGAGTGTTAGGAGTGGATTAGTGAGGGTAGGAACTTTGAATGTTGGTCGTATGACTGGTATAGGGAGAGAGCTAGCTGATATGATGGACAGAAGGAAGGTTGATATATTGTGTGTGCAAAAGGCCAGATGGAAGGGGAATAAGAACGGGTGTATTGGAGGTGGGTTCAAATTGTTCTATCATGGTGTGAATGGGAGGAGAAATGGGGTAGAGGTTATCCTGAAAAAACAGTATGCCAAGAATGTTTTGGAGTTGAAAAGAGTGTCTGACAGATTGATGTTTATGAAGCTGGAAATGGATGGTGTGATGATGAATGTTGTTAGCGCATAGGTTCATAGGTAGGTACTAGTCTATTGACCCTAGGGCCTATATAAGCCTAGCCAAAAGGTACCCTGGCTTTCGCCACCCAAGAAAATTATTTTCCTGTACCACTGTTGAGCAGAGCCACAGAAGTGATCGCCAGGGTGAATTTCCGATCTCCATCCAATCATCAAAATTTTTCTTGAAGAGTGCTAATGAGGAGCTTTATTTGATATACATAGGTAGTTTGTTCCAGAGTATGGGAAGTCTCTGGGACAGGAATCTATCCCTCCAGCATGTTCTGTTTATTGTGGTGACAAGGTTTAGGTCCCTAGAGCATGTAGCTCATAGGAATTGGGATTTCTTTAAGTGCAGCATGTCCAACAGCTCTGGGTTTGACATAGCTTTGTGTGTTAGGCAGAGATCGCCTCTGAGTAGGCAATATGTGATGGAGTAAAGGTGCAGTTTTTTGAGATGCCTGTGTAGGGCATCTGTTTGAGGTCGGTAATCCTCTTTGTGAGGTATTTCTGCAGCCTTTCCAGTTGTTGTAGATGTCTTGTGAGGTACATACAAAAAGGGACGTTGTACTTTATAATGGGTCTAATGAGTGACAAGTAGAGGGGAACAATGACTTCTTTTTTCCTGGATGAGAAACCTTTGTGATGAGGTGTGCCACATAGAAAGATGTTCTGACTACTGTGGCGATGTGATTATCAAAGGAGAGACTACTGTCCACCTGTGTCCCAAGGTCTCTTATCACACTTTCGGTGTCCCAAGGTCTCTTATCACACTTTCGGTGTTAAGTAGACTACCGCCTATGTGGTAGTTCATGGGTGCAGAGTTTTTATGAAAAGGAATGACAATGCACTTTTTGGCATTGAGCTTGAGGCCATAGCTTTGACACCAGCCATCTGTCGGATGCCCACATCTTTTGGAGTTTTGATTATGGCTCCTAGTTTGCAGTCATCTGCAAACTTCATTAGCCAAAGACCTTCTGTGTTAGCTTGTACTTCAGAGAAGTAGATACCAAACAGGAGAGGTCCCAGGACTGAACCCTGTGGTACTCCACTTGTCACTGGTCTGAAGGTGGAACTGGAGTCTGCTACTTTCACTGTGTGGGTTCTGCCAGTTGGCAACCCATCTTGTGACATAGGGATTTATACCTAGTTTAGTGAGTTTATCTATAATTCCAGTGGGGGATGGTGTTGAGAGCCTTGCTGAGATCTAGATAGGCTGTGTGAACCACCTTACCCTCATCTGCAGCTTTGGTGACTGCTTCAAAGAAGTCTATCAGGTTTAGGAGACATGATCTGCCTTTTACAAACTCAAACTGGGTGGGGTCCTATGTTTGGAGCTTACCAATGTCATTGTTTGTAAGTTCCATGATGATACGTTCCATAGCCTTGCAGACCAGGCTCATTAGGCTAATGGGGCAATAGTTTTCGGGGTCCATGGTGGCTTTCCCTTTGTGGAGTGGGATAACTGTCGCTGTGTGCCATTCAGTGGGCATATAGCCTGAGGTGAGGCTATGATTGAACATGGTACTTAGGTGGGGTGCCAGTTATTTCTGTAGTTCATGTAGAGCACAGCCTGGGATGTTGTCAGGTCCCATGGATGCTGTGTTCTTGGCTTTGGAGAGTGTGCTTTTTACCTGTACAGCTGTGATTACAGGAACTTTGCATTCGTCCAGTATAGAGATGGGCCCTTTAGGGGATGAGAGGGGGGTAAAGTTAACCTATCTGCCAGGATGTTGGCAATATCAGTTGGTTCTGTATATTTAGTGCCATTGTGCTGTAACTCAGAGCAGATCTGAGTGTTGCCATTGAGATTCTTGACATAGCTATAGGATGCTTTGTGGTTGTCTTTAGAGTCAGTGGCAATTTTGTTTTCGTAACTAGCTTTGGAGAATTTTATGAGGGATCTCAGCTTTTTACTGAGGCTGACCAGGGAGTTTCTCCAATCATGGGATTTTACTCTTTTATGCAACAGTTTCTTTCTTCTGTTGTAGAGTTTGTTTATGGCAAGGGACCACCAGATTGGCTTCCTTTTTTTGAAGGATAGCATCTTGGTTCAGTTAGGGATTATGATCCATGCACTCGTGTAAGTGCTTATAAAGTGCATTTGTGTAGGATTCAGCAGTCATACCTCTATTGTCTGTCAGCATGGGTGTTGTGAAGTTTGCCACTTCTGTCTTAAGAAGCGTGAAGTTGACTTTGGAGAAATTTTTTATGGTGGTTTCCCTAATGGGGATGGGGGAGGGATGTGGATGTCTAGGGTGATTAGCTTGTGGTTGGATCTGACCATCGAGGAATTGACCTCTGGTGTACAGCACTGATTGCCCGTGTTGGTAATAACCAGGTCTAGGATATTACTGCCCCTGGTGGAGGTGTGGATAAGTTGATCCAAGGCACTGGAATTTATGAATTCCAGAAAATGTTGAGCACAAGAGTTGGTACATGAGTAGTTTTCCCAGTTAATGGTGGGGTAGTTGAAATCACCCATTATTAGGGTGTTAGGTTGTACCCTAATATTTTCCAGTGTATCAAGAAATGAGGAGTTGGAATCCTGGAGCATGGTGGGGGATCTGTAGCAAGCTACAATTTGGATTGCGGTCTTGCTCAGAGTTAGTTGCACTTGGATAATCTCGGATGCATTATGCTGAGCAACTAGCCTGGAGGTGTGGATATCCTTAATGAATATGGACACGCCTCTGCCTTTAGTGTTTCTGTCCAGGTTAGGAGGCCGAAAGGTGTGGTATGAATTATAGCCTGGTAATGCAGGGATACTCTCTGGAGCCTTGAACCAGGTCTCTGTCACTGCACAGATGTCGATGTTCTCCATTTTAAGAAGTGCCTCGAGTGAGTGCATTTTGAGGTTTAGACTTCTAGCATTGAGTAGCAATACCCTCAGATTTTTCTTGCTTGTACCTGTTATGGTGGTGAATTTGTCATTTTAACCTTGCCTAAAAAAGGCACTATGAGCGTGGCTAGAGACTTGGCCAGTATCCGGAATCCCATGGGAGACAGGTGCAGGCCATCTCTGGCAAAGCATCATAGTTTGTCGATCATGTCATCCTAGGCAGACAGATACTGTATCCCCTTATAATGACACCAGAAGCTTAGCCAATTGTTAAAGTCAGTCATATTGTCCTTGTACTGTGGTATCATTCTGGGTGAAGGCAGGATGCTACTCAGGGCTAGGGTCATACTTGCCTGGGCTACAAGATCGGACAGCTCCTCCATGTCCCTTTTCATGTAGTCCAGGGAGGTACGTCTCAGGTCATTCACACCAACATGGACAATGACAGAGTCATATTTGTACTTGCTGTGGAGTGACCTGAGTGCATGCATTATGTGGCGGATCCTGGCACCCGACAGGTAGCTGACAGTAACTTTCTCCTTATTTAGCCTGGTGAGTGGAACATCAGTGTGCCTGACTAGAGAGTCACCTATGACTAGAGTGTTGGGTACGTTGTTATGCCTTATTGGCTGTGGTTGAGTGTCATTTGGGTTGTGTTGGGGGGGGTGGAGGTTGCTTGTGTTTCTGCTTTGGAGGTCCCTATTGCTTGGGCAGGTTTTTACTGACAGCCTCTGTGAATGTAGGTGTGTGTTTTGTGTTTCTATGTGTGTGTTTTGGTGGTGTAGGTTTTGAAGGACTATGTGCTGAGCATGGTGTGGTGTAAGTGTTTACCTTCTCCTCTTGACTGTCTAGTCCAGTCTTGGGTGAAGAGAGCTTTGCTTCCAGTTTGGCTATATAAGTGCATCTCTCACAGGTTGTAGTGTTGGGTGGTAGGAGGAGAGGGTTGTCTGTGTACATGAGGCAATTGCTGCATTGCCCCAAGATGCCCAGATTCATCAGGTAGACAGGAGAAAACACTGGGAGCTGACCCTTAGGCATGCCTGGATAGGTGCTTATTTGTTAAGTACTAGAAACTGTTTTCCTCTAGACAAGTGAGGAAAATTGAGTGCTGTAGTAATTTGTAGCTTATTTATTGCTTACAATAAGTTCTGAACAAGTGCTGAGCTCAAAGAAACAGACTTGAGTGATGAAACTAAAAAACTGGCTAGTTCTAAGAAACAAAATTAAGCTAGAAGGCTTCCCTCCAACACAGAAAGGCTTGGGGGTTCAGAAGCCCACAAATAGTCCTGGACACAGCAAATCTGTGTCCAGACTAGACTACCCACAGGAAAGGCAGGAAACAAGCTTAGAGATTTTTTTTTTTTAGTGGAAAGAGAAAAAGGAGGAGCAGAAACTAAGTGGATTGGCCTTCTCAAATGTTCTCCTTCTATTAGGTAGAATGAGGTAATAACACTAGAATGGGAGGAGTGTCCCAGATCAAATATACAGTAGGGGCGGGCAACTGCAAAGCCACCAACATGCCTCTCTCACCGAAATGCCTGATGGCTTTGGCTAAACCAAGATGTCCCTGAACATGTGCTCAGACACAGCCTCCACAAACACTAGGCCCAAACACAAGCCTGAATATGGACAATGCTACAAATATCTACACTACTTAGAAACAAACTGCAGAAATGTTTATCAAAGCAGAAAAGCAGCAGTGAAGTTTTAAACAGATGAAGAATCCTCTAGAGAAAGATTTTAACTGCAAACAAGTTATCAGAATCAAACAACCCAAACAGATGCTTAATAAAAGTGGACAATTTCCAGTTAATACCTCACACACAATGAAACTAGCTAGAAAAATATACAGTAGACAAAGTGCTATAAATAAGTGATATAAATATAATAAAAAAAGTATACTTAATGTTATATATATATATATATATGCTCCACAAGTTGGGTGTGTGATGGATGAGAAAGAAAACCTTTGGAGTGAGTTGGATGACGTGGTGGTGAGTGTACCCAAAGGTGAAAGAGTGGTGATTGGAGTGGATTTCAATGGCCATTTTGGTGAAGGGAACAGGGGGGATGAGGAAGTGATGGGTAGGCATGGTGTTAAGGATAGGACTGCAGAAGGTCAGATGGTAGTGGATTTTGTGAAAAGGATGGGCATGGTTGAGGTGAATACATATCTTAAGAAGATAGAGGAGAATAAGGTGATGTACAAGAGGAGAGGAAGATGCACACAGGTTGATTATATCCTATGCAGGAGGACCAGTTTGAAGGAGATTGGAGACTGTAAAGTGGTGACGGGGAAAGTGTAGTTAGGCAGCATAGGATGGTGGTCTGCAAGATGACACTGGTGATCAAGAAGAGAAGGAGTAGTGTGATGGCAGTGCCAAGGATCAAATGGTGGAAGTTGAAAAAGGGTGATTGTGAGGTGGAGCTCAGGGAACAGTTAAGATAGGCACTGGGTGGCAATGGAGAGCTACCACATTGCTGGGTAACTACAGCAGAGCTGGTAAATGAGACAGCTATTAAGGTTCTTGGTGTGACATTTGGACAGAGGAAAGAGTACAAGGAGACCTGATGGTGGAATAAGGAAGTACAGGAGAGTATACAAAGAAGAGGTTGGCAAAGAAGCAATAGGATTGTCAGAGAGATGAAGAAAGTAGACAGGAGTATAAGTAGATGAGGCATATGGCAAAGAGAGAGGTCACTAAGGCTAAGGATAAGATGCATGGAGAGTTGTATGAAAGGTTGAGCACAGAGGAGGGAGAAAAGGACCTGTACCAATTGGCTAGACAGAGGGACCGAGCTGGGAAAGATGTGCAGCAGGTAAGGATAATAAAGGATAATGAGGGAAACGTACTCACAAGCGAGGAGAGTGTGTTGAGGAGATGGAAAGAGTACTTTGAGGGGTTGATGAATGAAGAGAATGAGAGGGAGAGAAGGTTGGATGATGTAGGGATAGTGAATAAGGAAGTGCAATGGATTAGCAAGGAGGAAGTAAGGATAGCTATGAAGAGGAAAAAGAATGGAAAGGATATTGGTCCTGATGACATACCTGTGGAAGCATGGAGGTGTTTTAGGAGAGATGGCAGTGGAGTTTTTAACCAGATTGTTTAATGAAATCTTGGAAAGTGAGTGGATGTCTGAGGAGTGGAGAATAAGTGTTTTGGTACTGATTTTTAAGAATAAGGGTGATGTGCAGAACTGTAGTAACTACAGATGGATAAAATCGATCAGTCACAACATGAAGTTATGGGAAATAGTAGTTGAAGCAAGGTTAAGAAGGGAGGAGGTGATTAGTGAGCAGCCGTATGGTTTCATGCTGGGAAAGAGCACTACAGATGTGATGTTTGCTCTGAGGGTGTTGATGGAGAAGTATAGAGAAGGTCAGGAGGAGTTCCATTGTGTCTTTTTGGACTTAGAGAAAGCATATGACAGGGTACCTAGAGATGAGTTGTGATATTGCATGAGGAAGTCAGGAATGGCAGCGAGTGGTACAGAATATGTATGAGGGTAGTGTGGCAGTGGTAAGGTCTGCAGTAGGAGTGATGGATGCATTTAAGGTGGAGGTTAGATTACATCAAGGATCAGCTCTGAGCCCTTTCTTATTTGCAATGGTGATGGACAGTTTGACAGATGAGTTCAGACAGGGGTCCGCGTAGACTATAATGTTTGCAGATGACATTGTGATCTGTAGTGAGAGTAGGGAACAGGTTGAGGAGACCCTGGAGAGGTCGAAATATGCTCTAGAGAGGAGAGGAATGAAGGTCAGCAGGACTAAGAAAGAATATATGTGTGTAAATGAGAGGGAGGATAGAGGAATGGTGAGGATGCAGGGAGTAGAGTTGGCGAAGGTGGATGAATTTAAATACTTGGGATCGACCGTTCAGAGTAATGGTGAGTGTGGAACAGAGGTGAAGAAGAGAGTACAGGCAGGGTGGAGTGGGTGGAAAAGAGTGTCAGGAGTGAGATGTGACAGTCGGTTACCAATAAGAGTGAAAGGGAAGGCCTACAAGAGTGTAGAGAGACCAGCTATGTTATATGGGTTGGAGATGGTGGCATTGACAAAAAGGCAGGAGGCAGAGCTGAAGGTGGCAGAGTTAAAGATGTTAAGATTTGCATTGGGTGTGATGAGGATGGACAGGATTAGGAATCAGTATATGAGAGGGTCAAGCTCAGGTTAGATGGTTTGGCGACAAAGCCAAAGAGGTGAGATTGCATTGGTTTGGACGTGTTCAGGAGGGATGCCGGGTATATTGAGAAAAGAATAATAATAATAATAATAATAATAATAATAATAATAATAATAGAAGATCCTTTTTTTGGTCTCAACTTTGGGCCGAGAGGTTGCCAGTCCAGGGAGCTGCCCAGGCAATCAGATGACCTACTACTGCAATGACTAAGTTTAATGATGTGCAGTGCATGTTCTCATTATGTAATGCCTAACATGCAACATTATAGGAGTCACAGGGAGAAGGTCTCCTCACCCCTGGAAAGCCTGCTGTTTTCCTGGAGTGCATTATTGTGCTCAGAAAATGAGCTAATTTGGATATGCTTTTGATATGTTTTTGTAATTTTTATTATTAAAATAAATATTACATGTAAGATTTTGACGTACAATTGTTTTCCTGCCACAATACTTTTAATACATGTTGTAACCCAACAGATATAAAATAAAGAAAACTTAGTTGCATATGTTAACTTATAACCTGTTCATGTTACACAAGCAGATAAACACACAATAAACATATTTACACACTCACACAACTACTCCCAGAGACACACAAAGTCAGAGGCCCTCCCACAGACACAAAAATGTGCACAAAAAGGCACACGTGCCCACACACACACACACACACACACACACACAAAGGCGAATACCTACATACAGCCAGACTGTAAGTAAGTAATGTGGAAAACAAATACATTTGCAAGAGATATAGCATATTTTGCTGCTCAGTGAGGAATGACCAGTAATAAGTAAAACTATCTCCTAAGAACTGCTTTCAAACACAGCAGCTGTCTTAATGAAAACAGTTTCTTCTGCTGCCAAGTGAAGGAAATGGAGTGAAAATTGTTTTTTTTTAAAGCTGTCATAATGATTTCATGATATAGACATGCTGGGAGTATGTGCTCTAAATTTTCATTGGGCCCCTTGGAACACCGAATGACCATTTTCTAATGTTAATTAATGCCTTTAATTCAATTAAAAAATGAGGGCATCCTGATAACTGTTCTCCTGCACTGATGTCAGAAGCAGGACAAAACACAACTGCATATAAAAAAGGCAAAAATGCTGCCACACAGGCGCTTACTGCAGCCATGTTGGATCTACCTTTTCAGGAATGAAATCCATGGATAAAGGAAGAGAGTTAATGTTCCTAGTAGCTGTATAACTAAACTATTCTGCATGTAGTTAAGAATTATATTTTGGAGAATATATTGTAATACCCACTAACTGCTCAATTCCAGTCTGAGCAGCTTATCTCATATGTCTTAAACACATTTCTGTACAGAATAACACCCTCTTATATTGTGGTAATGGCCACCAGTGGGAACACAATGTTCATCCATGTTTTAAAGTCTAACCCCAATTATAAATCTGAAGGAATGGCTCATAACTGAGCTGTACCATGGCAGAGTGAGTAAACACTAATTACTTAAAATCTCCTGTTGCTCTGAGAATGGAGAAACCAAGAGACTTCAATGTTGTATTTATTGGATTTTTATTTCATTTCTTATAGCTGAGACTGATGAAGTCTCAAGTATTAGAGATGGAAGAGCTTGCAAATTTAATAAATACAACATTTAAAGTGTTTTTGGGTTTCTCCATTCTTTCAGCAAATTATTTTAATTGAGTGCTCCTGTTTTGTGTTATTTTGCTGGGAAATTTGAGTGCTATAATAACAAAACTATTTACTTGAAGTAAATAAATTACAGTACTGGCTTTCTAAAAAAGACACAAACAGTACAGAATTTACACAAGGACTTAAGAATAAAACATCCAGACTGATTCCAAATTTTGGAAGATGTTTAAAAATTTTGTAATACCTAAACTAAACTATTTGCTTCTAGCTAAAAGATATACTATTCCATGACTGTAGTGATATCAAACTCATGACACTTGGATCTCAAGCATCCATCAAAACCATCATATTTCTAGGTGATGTACATTACCACAACATAGTTTTAGCTGCACTACGTTTTTTTTTTATTTGTTCTAAAGATTGTCTTCATGCTGTCCTAACAGTTACTTAAGTTTGAGAGAACTGCCTTACTGACTTTGGCTTTTTAAGTCCAAAAAAGAGTGTTCAGGATCATTATAAGGAAACTATACAGCTGATATCCATCTCAAATGTGGAAGGATAATTGTCTGCAAACTAGAGTCCAAATAAAGAAATCCTCTGTGACCTATCTCACATCCCCGAGTAGTATCAGACTTTACAGATGTACACTCGTTTGAACAGTCAGGAATCAAGAACTGGTTTCTCTTTTAAACTGTACTACATTTTAAACAATTGCAGATGTAATTATATACCATTTACATATTTTCCTTCATGTCTCACAATTTACTGAAAAGGCAAGCATGCACAATCTTTCTTTACTTTTATCTTTTAGCACTTTGTGTATTTTGAAATATCTTATTAAAGCTGCCATGTATTTTTATTTGACAGAGCAGTAGCATTTTTATTGTTCATTACGTGTTCCTCATTTAGGGAACAAGCATTATGTGACTCTATTTAAGAATATTCTCAAGGTTGACATTAGTGATTGGCATTCAAAAAGCACTAGAAAAGTGCTGGAAATGTAAGGTGCTAGACATCCTACAGAAGCATACAAACATTCCCTACAGTCTTCCTAATTGTGCACTATACATTTCATTAGAATACACATAGTATCAGGTTTGTGTTTATATATGGCAGATGTTGCAGCGATGATAATATTTCCCTGTTCTAAAATAGTTAATGCACCAAACCATATGCAAAAAAAGAGTCAGTATGTACTTCTGTGAGCAATAAACATGGTGCATCTGAGAGAATTGTATGCTGTAATTAAACATATTTAAATACATTTTAATTCATGTTTGTGTTGGTCAGTTCACAGACATTTAAATTAATTTTCTCCACATTTTGAATAAATAGGGCTTAGCTCCTATTAGCAAGATAATCAAAAGACATTGAGAAATGGAAAGGTATCCTCTAAAAACGATTTTGATGTTATATGAGAAAATGCATCAGTTTTTCATATTTGATAATTGCCTTTTGGACTTCTTAGCCCTTAATATTACAAAACAGAGCTTAATACATTATTTGAATTGCCCCTAATATGCAGTTATAAGACAAGGCTAATATACGCCTTGTTACTTTGCAGAAATACTATGCAAAGTGTGAATCATTTGAATTACTTATCACTTTGAAGTTCTGTGCAGTTCTGTTAGTTTAGCAGATGCCTCATTTTCATAATCATTTCTGTAATAACGGTAGCTAAATGGATTATGTTTAGAGAGCTTTTATTATTTGGGATTAAGCACATTCAAAAATAAGGGTCTCATTACTGGGAAGAGCACAGAATAATTATTTTAAACATACTCTAGAGGAGAAAGGTTTCTTATGATTTGCTGCAAATGTACAATGCATACTTCTCAGCTGTCCAGATTGTTGGAGAATGTCTAGATTTTCACTTCATATTTTGGTCTGTTCTTCATAAAATTTGAAGTTTTCTGGCAGATCACTACATTTTGAAGTTACTAAATAATAACAAACATGTGAGTTTCAGACTTCATATCCTTCAAGAAATACATGCTAACACAATTCCTGTTGTATCAACTTTCTAAGTTTTTAAGTGCAATATTTAAAATCTGCCCCTATTTTGGGCTCCCCCCATTATTTTGGACTTTGTCCTGATTTCTTACACGAAGAGGTTGAAAGGTAAACCGTCACTGTGCATATACAGGTAATACAGTGGGTAGAGTATTACTTGCATGGTATTAAGATCCTAATGATCACTACCAGAACTATTTCAGAAAGAATGCAGACATTCTACTTCCTTAATATTTGAGAGCAAGCACTTCATGAAAGCAAATCTTGCAGTAATAACACTATTATTCCATTTTTTTCATTTACCTTAAACCCATTTATAAAACTGCCAACTAAGGACAAGGCTGGGCAGTAGTAATTATTAACACAGTTTTGATTCATGTTATCAGTTAGTGGACTCATGTTTTTTTTTTTTATCTTGTAGATAAAGACAATAGGCTGAATAGTTATATACCTCTGCATTGCTGAAGCGATGAGCCCTACAAATCCCTTCCTTTATGCTCCTTTTTAAGATTTATCTAATAATGTAATATTTTCCTATTTTCCATGTCAATGACCTTATCTCTCGCCTCTCTGTAGAGACCTGTTTGTCCTTGTATTGATTGTTTGAAGGGTGCAGGGGATATTGAAGAACTCAGTCATGTGGCCAGACATTCTTATTATCATTTCAGTTTAAGGGGTTTCAAAGACTTCACAATCGTAAACTTACATCAATACATGTTATTTTTCTTTCTTTTTTTTTACCACAAGCTTCAGAAAACTGGGTTGTTAACTGCAGCACTGAGTTAAGAAATATATATTTAAGTTTAGTGCATGACCTAGTGTACTTCTCTGGAACAGTTTTCATATTACAGTCTGTACATGGACTCTAGATGGCTTTATGCAAATACAAACAACTTCTGCAAAGACAGAATAATGTTGTTTTAACTAGAATAGGTGAATCATTTTCGTCCACAAACAAACTCTGTGGAATTTATCTTCTTAGTTCATAAATTTCAGAATAAAGCCTGCAACCTACTGCACTCCCCACTCCTACCCACACACACATTAATTTCAAATTCTTATATCAAGAATGAAGGAAACGACTAAAAAGTAATAGTGAACAAAAGGTCAAAATTAGTTACAACTATTGCCTTAATATATATATATATATATATATATATATATATATATATATATATATATATATATATACGGATCTACTACTTTTGATGGACAGCACATTTGATCGAAACTCATTTGATCAAAGGCACATTTGATCGAAAACCAGTATTCGTGGCAATTAACAGGGATTTGTCCCCCTCCCCAAAGTCGTGTGACCCTGGAGTTGATATATAAAGGTAGGGAGGTGTGGGGGGCACAGCCCCCCACATTAGGGGGTGTGGTGGGCGAAGCCCCCCACCTAATTTCCTTTAAAAGAAGAAAATAACAGAAAATGTATATATTTTAAATGAAAATAGGTGGGGGGCTTCGCCTCCCACACCCCCCTACCTTTATATATCAACTTCAGGGTCATACGACTAATTTGTAACGTAATATTTTCACCTCATTTTAAGACGTGCATATTATGTATCTATGTAGCTATATAATATTCTACATGCCGCATTTTTTCCTAATCATTATGCTAGTTCAGCTATGATATATTGTAACATTTTTTTTCTGTTTGTTTTGGAAGTTTTCTCCCTAGGACTACATTGTAAAGGGTTATTGCATTGCCCAGTCAGACACTGCTGGTAAACCAATGCTGTACATCTTCATTTAAACGTCATGCTATTAGCTAAGAACTGAGTTTAACTAGGGATAATGTCCTTAATGTAAAGCAGCAGATTTGGCCATGTGTTCATTAGGAAGGCATATCAGTGTCACAGACACTATATCTGCTGTTTGTTGCTCATTGTGCCTTTGGAAAAAGCATCTGCCACAAATAAGAAGTTCTTAAAGGAAATTATCTGCTTCTCAGTACAGGATACTTTCCCAATTTTGGGACAATAACTTGCATTTTATAATCCACTATAAAGGTTTTCCATCAGCTATCTTTATTTTTTATATCTGTCTTTGTTAGGGCATGCATGTTGATACTGGAGTATTAACATCTGGAATATGTTTTATATGCAGCTGCACAAACAAGCCTGCAACATACTGTTTCTGTTCTTGTGTTCTACCTTAGAACTAGAAGGATTTTTATCCCTGAATCAGCTTTGTTATCATTTCACTAATCAAAGCCTCTATACAATAGTGTTGTGATCAGCATGCTATACCTGATGATTCAGACTGGAACATGCAGTTTCAGATTCCAAAGACAGATGCTGTTGCTAACAGTAGTTTCTGATCCTTTGAAAGCCCAACTACTCCATATGTACTACTGGAAGTGTTAGGGCTTCTGCAAAGGATTACACCTTTGTGCTTCTCAACTTACAGTGCATTCACTAGTATTCAAACATATCCTCTCAACATACAGCTGCAAGGCTAAAGAAGTGTAATCGCTGGGTGTCATTTTTTACTTATGGTAAAAGCACCAAATAAAATAGCTGTTTTGCAAAATCTGCCCCAGAGGCAAACAGGCAAGCAGAAAAGTAGGTAAATGGAAATTTGACCTAACAAAAAACCCAACGTTGAAGTAACTGGCAGCTCTATAAATCAATAAATTGGCTTTTTGGCTAGCAGAAAAGCAAAGAAACCCAAAAGAATAAACTTGTCTCAGGCTATTGTTTAAATATACTCCAACACAAATTTAGGTCAGAGCTAAATGCTGTTCTCAGCATTTGTTGCATTATATCATTTAGCGAACAGTCCCATATATTGTGGCTGCCGCTATTTCATTTAATGACCAGTGATTTCACAATGTGGAGTTGAATTAACGTTTCTGCTGCCAAATATTTAGTCACTATATGAAAAAGTCTGCCCATTGGCACCGTTCGTGCCTGTAAGTGCTTTAGCCATTAACTCTACACTCATATCAAGTACAAACATGTACTGCAGTGCCTGAAACAATCTACAGCTCTGTTAATGACAAATTATTTAATCTGCTAACTGAGCAGTCCTAAGCAATGAAGTCATTCTAAGTAATTCAAGTGTGAGTGTAACTTTTTCCTGTATAATTCATCCTCAAGGGTCTTATGGGTACTTTATTAATTATTCTCAAGGAGATATAAGTGGGGTACATTTACTGAAAACAGTTCTGAAATCACTGAAGCAATCTCCCATAGCTGCATAATGACATAAGGATTGTGCTGTAATCAGTAAAAGACGGGTAATGGATGTAAAATGATGCCCACTTGTGGCTTATCTGATAACCTCCTGGAGTGCCTATGGGTGAAATGCTGTTTTTTGTTAAACCAAAATGAATTTACTGGCTAAGCAAAGTAAACTGCCTGCCATACATACCTCCTACTATAACAATCAGATATTAAATTTTGGCAAATACAGATGAGTGGATGCCCCTCCCCCTCAAATTTCCAGTTTACTAATTGCGTAACTCAGAAAGTCATTTTGTAATTATTTGAAAAGGTACTTTTGTTATCGGTGTAGCTTTGCATGATTGGCAAATGTAACAAATGATACCTGTGCTATATTGAAAGCTCTGTAGCACATCAGGAACAGCACCCGGGCCAGTGCCAGTACTAACAAGTTATTTTGGCATGTATGCATCACACTGCCATTTGAGATGCCACATCAGGCACCCAGTCAGTTTGAATGTACCTCCAGCTATAGATATGCTGGTTTGATTGCTATAAAATGGAGGCAAGATTTCTCCATTGTCTCTTGCATGCATTATACCCTTCCCTGGCCAGACCTAAGACTCTATACATTTCCAGTAACAATCTGAATTCCTGTAAGAAGTACAAAGGAGTTTTCCATACAAACTGTAAATACTCCTAAAAGCAATTTGACCACAACTGCTTATTCAAGGGTAATGTTAAAAATAACTGTCTGGCGACATTTGCACTTTACTAAAAATACCTCTGTTAATACATCTCCGACCTTATACACCTTCTACCTAAACTAACTCAGTATTTCAAACCAGCCATTTAAGTGTTGAAAATTTAATATAGTTCTTATAGAAATGCATTGTTTCTAAAATAACAGCATGCATCTTCAAATACTACCACACTAAGACATAACAGTATTTTTATCCAGCTAAACCATTTAATTCTATGTTTTGTATTTTGTTCCATTTCCAATACAATGTCTGTCACAGCTTACCAGAGCTCTCAGTGTCCCAGATACTCATTCTAACCTATGGCCTTCCTTCAGTTCTTGTGTTCTGTCATCATTCTGTTCTCCATGGCCCCTGTATCTCATGCTAGCTCTGCTGGGTGGCTCCTGGCACACAATGAGACACAGTAATGGGACTAGGTCCCACTAGCTTTGTGCCTTATCATTAACACACTGAGCATACTACCGGGCATTAAAATTAGGACTGTCGTCTTTGTACCTGCCCTTTCCTAAGTACTGCTTAGACTCAGAAAAGTGGACAGTGACTAGAACAGTTTTCATGGCCATCAAATAATGTTTTCTCTAAGCTAGCTTTCTAAAACTAATCTCATACAACTGAATCAAACCCAGGTGTTGCTGCTTGTCGTTATAACATATGTTTGTAACATGCTGTCTTCTGAAGATATTTAGAGTATTCATTTTAGCCTGGGAAGCCAGTCCAGCTAAATGGAAACACTTGAAGAATGGCTTTACTTATATCATGCTAATATTATGACTAATATTATGACTGCCTCATAGACCTGGCTGACGCCTTCAAATATCTCACTCAATTTTTTTCACAAGGTTTGCTGTTTGTATTGCTGCTGTTGTAATGGCACTTTTCTGTCAAGAAGAATGGATAAAAACAGTGGACAAATGCAAACGTCCTGAACCCTACGGTTTAAACTATTTCATAGCCAAGATGGCCAAAACAGTTCTCATGCAAATAGCTGTGGCAGCATCATTTATATATACCTCACACAGTTACATTTAATGGCATTAAGCTGCAATATGTCTATTGTATGCTGAACACAGTCATGCTCCCGCCAACTGAAAACGCCGCTTGTACAGTCATCTTAAAGCCACCGTACAACATACATTTTACACAATAAATTGGTGGATCCAACAAAACTCAATCCTTTAATTGTTTAATTAATAATCTTTCATTCATTCATTCATTCATTCATTCATTCATTTTCTGCCACCTAGTTTATTCTAGCTGTGATTGTGGAGAAATCTGCTACCTATACTAACACTTGTGTATATAAATTAAATGACCCCCCCCTCAGGAATAACCAATCAAAACAAGCTAATCAAAGCCAAGATGGTGTTGACCCAACCAAGACAGTTGACTAAGCCCAAAGCTCTGGACACTGCTGTACAGAAAGTTGGATAAAAATAGTGTTCCAATGGAGATAAACTGATGATGAATGAAAGATGAGTGAGCAGGAACAAAAGAAAAAATAAGATGGCTGCCTTTAAAGTTGCAAATAAGGAGGAACAACTCTGCATTTTGTTTAAACAGGCAATCACAAGCAACATAACAGCAGCAAAGAGAACTGAAAAGGCTGCAAGGGAAGCTGCAAGTTAAAGCAGCAACTAAAGCTCAACTGAATAAGCAGGTATACAGAATTCAGGAACTAAAAGACATAATAAAAACAGGCTGAAAAGATGGATGATTTTTTTTATTATTATTTATTTATTTATCTTGGATGATCTTGAAAATTGCTCAAGAAGGAATAGAATCGGGATGATTGAAATACAATAGACAGGAAGCAAGAGTGAACTGGAGCAAATTGTAATGTGGTTATTGCATGATATATCTGACACCAGGAAAACAAGAAACACTAATGAAGAGGACGCACACAGTGGGGTGGCAGCAAGCAGAAGGAGACGAGAGATGTAGGCATGTTTTAGAATGTTTCCTTTATTTTGCAGTGAAAAATGAGATTAGGCAAGCAAAAAAACAGAGTTATCCCACTGATGTTTATAATGTTGGTCAGAGATTACTAAGAAAAAAAATATAATTAGTCTCGATTAATCCATATACAAATGATCCAAAAACACAGTGCTTATAACACAACTGCTGTTTTCAGTAAGGTGCTCAGAAACCAAACAAATAGCCTATTTCTGTTTTAGTAATTCTCATGGATATGTACAATGCCTTGTATTTCATGGTCTTAAGCCACTCCACTTCGTTGCCTTCTTTATTTTTTTAACATCAGGATTCTCTTTTTGCTTATTATTCCTGAAGTCACAGTTAAGATCTCCCATTATAATAATGCTTATCATGACTATAACTCTGGTTTTAATTTTTTTTCAAATAACTCTTCCCTTTCCTTAACATCAGTACATGCACATACCCCTGCTAATCGGAATACTTCATTTTCCTAACAGATATGTACCCCAGTTATTCTTTTACCTTAATGTGAATGTCTAACAGTTTTGCATTGTCATTAAACATTGTTTATTTCCTAAACTCCATATGATTTTGTGTCCTCATAATTTTTCAGCTTGCATTCTATCTTCAAGGAGTATAAATCTTGTGTCTTTCAAAAAGATAATGTCAGCAAATACCTTGCACAATATCCTAATATTGATAATAAGAACTTAGTTACAAGACTGTTGGCATTAGTCAAGACCACTATAATAGTATTTCTTTCCATTTTTTTAATTTTGGAGGAATATTTCTAAACTTTCATTTCTTTACTCTTCCCCTTAGCCCTGTAGTACTTTTCCTCTCTGCTCTAACCATTTCCTCTACTTCTCCTTTTTACAGTCATGAATTAAATGTTCCATTTCCCCACAAAAATAACAGTTTTTAGTTGACCTTGGTACTTTAAAGTACCCCTAAAGCACAAATATCACACTTGGTAAATGTTGAAAGACATCCTGCTTAAACTTTAACAAAACATCCATTTCCCAACCATCATTCTATATACAGTATGTCTCTCATCCATTATTTTCTTAATATTTTCAATTTTCTGATAATATTTAAGTAAAACTTTCTTTCATTCTTCCAGTTCTATAACATCAGTTCTGAATTGCACAAACACAAGATTTCTTGTACTCTGTCTTTGACCCACAAAAATATAATTGTACTATGGATAAATGTCTTTTCTTTTCACATACATTTCAGAATTCATGTAGCAGAAATTCTGTTTCAGATATAATGACAAAGAAGACCTCTTTACCCAAATGAATAGAAGACACTACATCTCTTACAGAAAATCTTAACTGCACAAGTAAATAATCCAAAACAACGTCCTGCTCTACAACAGCACCACATGAAGTCCTTACTCTCACAGTGTTCCTTTTTTTATAAAGAAAATCATTTACAGTATCTTGTTATTGTCTCTTGTTCCCACTGACCACTTCTGAAAAAGTTTCACTTGTACTCTGAAATGATTATTCCCTGCCAACGACTGTACAAAAACTTGTATAAGATCTGCTATCTCACCCATGATACAGCAAACTCATCTCCTTTCCTCCTTGTCAACCAAATCCCTCAATTTTTCATTTTACATTCCACCATTCTCCATTTCTATTACTACAATACTTCCCTGCACAGAATCAATGTGAGAGTAGCCAAACGTTATTTATATCATTGACTATGATAGAATCAGCTTTCAATGTCTGAACATCATCATCTGCTACCTTATCAGTCATGATTTCCCTCTGCTCAGCAAGCTTCTTCATATTTCCAAATCACATTGCTCTACTCCATGTTGTTATATTTGGTAGCCTTCATTTTGGAGTTCTTCCAAACACTGACAGCTCTCTGTCACCATCAAGTGCTCAAAAGGAATATGGGTTCTTTATTGAATATAACAGCTTATATACAGTATTTACATTATATACAATATATATACATTATCTACAATTGCATACATCTTACATTACAACATATGACTCCATATGTTTACAATATTTCAATTATTTACTCATTCACTCTTTTTTCCAAAACCAAAAATATATAATTTTCAAAACTTCTGCTAATACCCATTTTATTTCATCTCATTCAGTCTTTCATTCCATATGACCCACGATACATGAACAATTTTTTATCGATTTCTTTTACTTCCTCTGTTCTTTTCTTACCATAATATCCATATTCTATCATGTTCATGTTTATGTCTTTTAGAATTTTAGAATCATTTAATATATACATTTTATATATTTTGCCTACAATTTTTCTCACTCTTATACAATTTAAGAAAACATATTCCGTCATCTCAATCTCCCTACAATGGTTACATACGTTTTCCCTAATTCTTTTATATGGCATATTTGCATATAAAGGTAGGTTACTTATCATTAACCTTCACATAAAATCTTTACATTCATACATTTTTTTGCTTCATTTAAGCCTTATTTTAATTGCATTTCTTTCTTATTATCATACCATTCTTTTCTGTTTTTTACACACTCCCTCTTTTCAGTTTACATACTAATAATTTATTCTGATATTCTTTAATTTCATTATTGATACTATGCTTCTATCTTTTTCCACATCTTAAACTTTCCCAAACATCTTTATATTTGATTTTCATTATATCATTTTCTATGTTCCTGTTTTCTTCTTTCAGTTCCTTCAACACTTTATACAAATTCAATGACGCTGAATGAACAATGGCATTTATTAATCTTAATCCTCCTCCTTTCTGCACATACAACATTTCTCTCCTTACAGGGTTTAATTTTGATCCCCATATGAATGAAAATATAATCAGTAGCAGTTCTTTTTCATATGTAGGTGGGATCATGTATACACTTGCAAATCTTACCTAAAATAATTTATTAAAGAAACATTGTTCTTATATGTTAATCTATATGACCTCCAAAATATACATATTTCACTCAACTTTTGTATCCCTCTTTGCTACTGTGTTTTTTTCATATTAAACCCTAAATATCATTAATGTGAATACCTTCTAATTCTCCCAAAAATTCAGTTTCTTTATTTTTATTCTTGTTAATGCTTAGGCCAAGTATATTTAAGTACTGATTTAATTTCCTAATTTCTTATTCCATCCATTTCTTATTTTAGTAATTAATGCTATATCATCTGCATAAGTTAGAATAACTGGGACATAAATACCTTCTATTATCCTATATCTTGCTATTTATGTTTACAATCACATTCGTAACTAATGCAAACAATATGCTGCTTGCTAAATACTATTCTTATTTCTTTACTTAACCATCTATTTAATATTATTTTAATATCATTACCCTCATATACTGATCTTACAATTGTTATTATTTTGTCACTTACATTATAATCTCTTAATATTCTCCATAGTTCTTCATATTGGATTCTATCAAATGCTTTGTTTATATCTTCAACCAATATTTCAGTTTCCACTTTTTATTTATATCTATTATCTCTTTTAACACCTGTAATAAATCCTGACTTCCTTTTCCTTTTTCCAAAAATCATAGGCTCCATCAGTCTATCCATGCTTTTTCCTAATATTTTCCCTACTGTGATAAATATTTTATAATCTGTATTGTTTAATACTACTGGTTTCCAGTTCCTAATGTCTTCCTTCTTCCCCTTTCTCCATATGAATTTCATGAACCCCCATACACATCTCTTTTCCATTTATCCTTCTTTATAACTATTCATTCAAAACCTCTGCAAAATATACTTTTTTCCAATTGTTCATATTATAATACATATGATATGCAATGCATCTAATCCCATAACCTTCTCCATATCCATGTCTTTTACAATTTCATCAATTCTCCTATATTTTTTCCATAATTTCATTCTCTTCTTTATTTAACGTATTTACCTCCCCTATTTGTCTCTCTTTTATCTCTGTCATCTTAAATGTATTTTTATATGCTGCTCTATTACTTCAAATATCTATTTTTGTATTAATTTTTTCCCTTCATACGTTTCAAAATCTCTTATTTTTCCTTCATTTTCTCTCACCATTTTACTCAAATATGGAGCTGATTTTTTTTCCTTGTAAACTGTACCTTTGCTTATATAACACTTTCTTAATCTTTTCTGGATTCATTTAATAGATTCCCTTCTTCTTATAGTCGATATTTTTGCTTTTCTTTCTATCTTACTGTTGCTTGACATTCTAAATAAACATCTTTATACTTTCCTTTAAACTTTAACCACCAATCAGTCCAATTTTTGTAAAATATTCTTATTGTAAGATCTTCCCAAAATCAATCCATTTCTTTCCTCACTTCTTCATTTAAATCTTTTTCATTAAATCTTTTAATAACTTTACTCACCCTTATATATTCTTCATTTTCTTTTACTTCCTCATATACAGCCAAATGGTCTGAGAAACCTGTTTCTTTTGCTCCTTTTTTTATAATTTTCAAAGCATCAGATATTATGAAATAATCAATTTCTCTTTTAATCTTATTTCTTTTTTTACTTCCAGTGTACATTATCAAATATATATATATATATATATATATATATATATATATATATATATATATATATATAATATATATATATATATATATATATATAAAACATTCTACTTTTCATTTCATAAACTGTTTTAACTTCATTCCTTCTTTCGTTGTTTTCAAATCACAATTGAAATCTCTTACCAATATTATTTCCATATTTCCACCCACATAATTTAGGATATTTTGAACATTTCTTATCTTCCTTTTTTTAGTAACATATGCATAAACTGCAATAATTCTTTATATACCCTTCTAATATCTTATATCTAATACTGTAATACTGCCTATCTCTACTAATTCATTACCTTGTATAATAGTCACTGAACATGCATCTTTCCCCATGTTCCAAACAATTTTCTAAGCCCATAAGTTTTCTATCTGGTTCCTTTTATCCTCCATTAAGATTCTTGTATTATCTAGAATAATTATATGCATGTCAAGTAGCATACACCATTCTAATACAACTAATCTTCTTTTAACATTTTTTATATTATTCATGTTTATTGATAAGGCTGTCAAGTTCTTCCAAATGTATTATTTTTTCATCTTGCCACATATATTTCTTTTAATTTTCTTTCATAATCACATTTTTATATTTTCTTTTTCTGTCTTTCACTCTTCTTCATATTGAATTTCTTTTAGCACTTACTATTTTCTAGTTAATATCTTCCTCTTCACTTGTTTCCAGTACTAATTCCTCACCTTCATTATTATCATTTTCTTTATGTTCCATGTTTTTATTTTCTTTTTGTATGATACTTTATTTTTCATGTTCATGCACATCAATTTCTACTGCATTATGTACATGTTCCTTTATCTGCGCTTTTTGGTCTGCATGTAGTTATTCATCACAGTTAACTGAACTGTGTCCCATTTTTCAACATTTGTGCACAGCAATTCAGATTTCTTTGCTTCATGTCCTGCCATTTCACAAATAAAACATCTTCTCTTATCACAATTGCTTATTAAATGATTGCTCTTTCCACAAAAAAAAAAAAAAAAAAAAAAAAAAGGTTTTTGGCTGTCCCTTAAATATTACATAACCTCTGTTTCCTTAACCAGTTATTATACTTGAGATAAGTGCAATATTATATTTTTCCATCTTCAAAATAACACCGCAATCCCACCTCCCAGTCCATAGACCTCTATTATCATACATGTTTGTAGTGTCCATCACTTCTTTGCATACAGTTTTTAAACAGTCTTTCAGTGCTTCCTTATCCACCTACATTCAAAATTGTACAGTAATTCTCTTTTTGGTTTCTCTATTAAATGTCTGCATCACATAAGAATTCCATGGACTGCAGTCTTTCTTTTTTCAAACCTCTCTATATTTGAGACCGGGCAATATACAGGAAATTCTTCAATGTCACAAAATTCTCTCTAGTAAGGTGAATAAAGGCTTTTACCTCATTAGGTGATATTCCCAAGGCTACAATAACTGTGTCCTATACAGAACCTCTTCTTCTTTATGACCTGTCTTCCTCTTTCTCTCTCTCCTTTGTCTCTTGCATTTTTTCAACATTGTTGCATATGATTTGTTTACCTTGTGTAGCTTCTTTCACTTCTTCCTCCTAGATTCTATCCATAATGTTGCCCCAAGATGCCATAACTTCACTTTCTGGTTCACTCTGCATAGTCATCTTGCAATCCACCTGACTGGAGGATTGTAACAGCACAGTCTTGTGTTGACTCAAAAAGGTTACACTGGAATAGATCCTCTGAGTCTTCTATACATCCTTCCAACTTCTTAGATAACTTTATAAAAGGCTTGACTCTCTTTTCTACTTCCGATCCTTCCTTATCTCTTACCCATGCCTCCTTGGCTTATGATTCCTTCTCCAACTCGAATAATGCCTCTGCTGACTATCAGCATTCAATACATCTCCTTCTCAGATTTCCATTCTTATTCTGACTAGCTTTCTGCTTCTCTGGGCCACCGTCACACCTGGAATGGAAGACAGAACGTGCCAAAACAAAAACAGTCCCCTACACAAAAGACTTCTTCAACTGTTTTAAACTGTTTAAAGTTGTTTTTGCACCTGCACTTTTAAAGTTTGTCCTGTTTGTTGCATTTACCTGTTGAGGCTACACACTCAAGTGCACTAGCCTGTGTTACATATTTATTGCATTTTCCTGCTGTTTATTTGCAAAAAAAGAAAAAAACAAAAAAAGATCCTTGTTTCCCGCCTTTCCTGACCTAGAGTAGTCCAAATACAGGCTTTGCTGTATTCTGGACTTTTGGAAAGTTCCTGTGTTGCCCATTTCCTTTCTTGGATAAAAGGAGGCTTCTTTGTTCACCAGTGGGAGTGGGGAGCTTAGAGCAGCCTATCTATCCTTGGAGGAGTGTTCCCAGCACAAGAATCTGGAAGTCTATTGGCCATTTTGGGCCAATTTCTAGCTCTTTCAAGTCGCCCTGTATAAAACCCACTTTAGCGCTGCTTTGCGCAATTTTGCCCATAGCGCAGCATTGGGCAGCGCCGCTTAATTGGGTTTAAACCATTCTCGGCTCCACAAAGTCTGCTCTTTACTTTTTCCATTAGAACTGCTCTAGTTCTTATAATAAACACCCTATTCCTACTCTAAAGCCTGGCACTTGCTCACTAAAGCAATCATATAAGTCAACAGTAAAAAATTAGAAAGCACTACACCCTCACAAACTCCCCTTGAGTACCTTACTCCCCATTGGCCCTTTTTTCAATTTTAAAGGAGTTCCCTGTACTATTCTAGCATGTCCAAAGGTCAGTTGGCAGTATCCTCTCTGGTCCAGCTGGTGAATCTGGGAATCTTGAGGCAATGTTACAACTGCCTCATGTACACAGACAACCCTCTCCTCCTCCCAACAAGTTCCAACATATGTGAGAGATGCAACCATATAGCCAAACTGGAGGCAAAGCTCTCTCAACTTAGTACTGGCATAACCAGTCAGGAGGGGAAGTTATCCACACTCACTACAATTCCAGTCTCACATAGACCTACCACGACAGCAAACCAAACACATAAACACACAAAAACATACTCAGAGGCTCTAAATAAAAATTTGCCTAAGCAGCAGAGACCTCCAAGGCAGACACCGGAGCAACCGCTACACCAAAACAAAACACGTGCAACACATAGTTCACAAAGCCAGTGTGCTGTACAGTCACAGCCCTTAAGGCTAAACAACACACCTGCTACACTTGTAATAGATGATTCTATCGTCAGGCACACTGACGTCTTGCTCACCAGGCTGAACAAGGAGAAGGTCATGGTGAGCTGCCTGTCGGGTGCTAGGATCCGCCACATAACACAAGCACTCAGGTCACTCCAAGGCAAGTACAAATATGACTCAGTCATTGTCCATGCTGGTGTGAATGACCTGAGATGTACCTCCCTGGACTACATGAAAAGAGACATAGAGGAGCTCTCTGAGCATGTAGCCCAGGCCTGTATGACCCTGACCTTGAGTAGCATCTTACCCTCACCAAGAATGATGCCACTATATGAAGACAAGATGATCAATTTCAACAATTGGCTTAAGTATTGGTGTCATTCAAAGGGGAACCAATGCCTGTCAGCCTGGGATGACATGCTCAACAAGCCACACTGCTTTGCTAGGGACAGCTTGCACCTGTCACCCCTGGGCTTTCGGATATTGGCAAAGGCTCTTGCTACCCCCCTTAGTGCCTTTTTTAGGCAAGGTTCAAAAGACAAACCCACGTCCATAGGTATCACAAGGGATAAGAAACTAAGAGTAATGCTACTCAATGCCAGAAGTCTAAACCTCAAGATGCACACACTCAAAACTCTCCTTAGCATGGAGAACATCGATATCTGTGCAGTAATAGAAACCTGATTCAAGGCTCCCGAGAGCACCCCAGCACTACCAGGTTATACCTCATACCATGCTTTTTGGCCCCAAAACTCGGACTGAACCACAAAAGGAGGGGGAGTATCAATATTCATCAAAGATACCCACACCTCCAGGTTATTGGCACAGCATGAAGCATCAGAGACTATCCATGTGCAACTAACAGTGGGTAAAACTGCCTTCCAGTTTATAGCCTGCTACAGACCACCCTCCCAAACCCAGGACCCCCACTCAGCCTTTCTGAAAACACTGGAAAATATGAAGGTCTCTCGAAACACCATTATATTGGTCGACTTCAACAACCCAAACATAGACTGGGAGCATTACTCTAGCTCCAACACCCTAGCCCAAAGGTTCCTAGAATTAATAAACTCAAATGCTATGGAACAACTTGTGACCACTCCCACAAGAGGGGAAGACATACTGGACCTGATCATCACCAACATGGGGACTCTATGCTCCAGACCAGAAGTGTATCCCTCACTGGTAAGATCAGACCATAAATTAATCTCACTGGATATCCACATCCCGACCCCACCCCCTGCCCAGAAAACCACAGTAAAAAACCTCTCTAAAGCAAACTTCACACTACTCAAAACTGAGGTGGAATCCTTCAAAGCCCCCGGGCCTGTGGAAAATACGGCCCAGACCACAGAATCCTTTATAAATGCATTCTATGAACACCTTCAAGAATGCATGGATCATGCAATCCCAAATAAAACTAAGACCCAATCCCCCAAAGGCAGGCGTCCTGTCTGGTGGACCCCAGCCATAAACAAACTATACAATAGAAGAAGGAAGTTACTACATGATAGGGCAAAATCCCAAAAAGGGAAGGCATCTCTGATCAGTATTAGCAAAAAACTACGGGCACTCCTAAAATCATCTAAGGCCAGCTTCGAGATAAAAATTGCACAGGACACTAAAGATATTCACAAAGCTTTCTTTAGTTATGTTAGGAACCTGGGTGGGAATTCCCAGATATGCTCAGAATTAGTCCCAAATGACAAAAAATAAACTGAGCCCACAGACATTGCCAACATCCTGGCTGACAGACTCAGTGCAAACTCCCCCCCCCCACCAAAAGAGCAAATATCTATTCCAGCAGAGTGCTGCTCCCCTGACATCTCAGATGCTCAGGTAAAAAGGTCCCTCTCCAAAGCAAAAAACACAGCATCAATGGAACCAGATGGTGTCCCGAGCTGCGTCCTACATGAACTCCAAGAAGAGCTGAACCCAAACATAAAGCTACTGTTCAATCTCAGCCTTACTACAGGATATGTACCCAAAGAGTGGCGTACAGCAACAGTGGTCCCTCTCCTCAACGGATCCTGGAAACTATCATCCCATAAGCCTGACTAGCTTGGTCTGCAAAGCTATGGAAAGGATCATCATTGAACTCATAAATAAAGATATTGGGGACATACAGACACTGGATCCTACCCAGTTCGGCTTTGTTAAGGGTAGATCCTGCCTCTTAAACTTAGTCAATTTCTTTGAAACAGTCACCAAGGCCATTGATGAGGGGAAGGTGGTCCACACAGTCTACCTGGACTTTGCATAAGCCTTCGATATAATACCCTACTCGGGCATCATAGATAAGCTATCCAGCTTAAATATAAACCCCTATGTCACTAGGTGGGTTGCAAACTGGCTCAAGGACAGAACCCACATGGTTAGAATTGCTGGAGCCATGTCAGACTCCAAACCAGTTACAAGTGGCATCCCACAAGGCTCAGTCCTGGGACCTCTCTTGTTCGGTATATATTTCTCGGAGGTACAGGCCAACATGGAAGGACTGTGGCTGACCAAGTTTGCAGATGACTGCAAACTGGGCACCATAATCAACTCTCCAGCTGACACAAGCATCCTCCAAAAGGGTCTCATAGAAACAGACAACTGGTGCCAGAGCCATGGCCTCAAACTAAATGCCAAAAAGTGTATAGTCATCCGTTTTGGCAAAAACAAAGAGCCCACAAATTACCACATAGGTGGTAATCCATTAAGTACAGAAGAAGTAATTAGGGACCTGGGGACCCAAGTTGATAGCAATCTCTCATTTGACAACCACGTGGCCAAAGTGTTTAGAAAAACATTCTATATAGCCCACCTAATCATGAAGGGATTCACATCTAGATCAGGGGAGGTCATTGTGCCTCTTTACTCATCCCTCATCAGGCCCATAATTGATTACAATGCCCCTTTTGGGATGTACCTTACCAGACACCTGCAGCAACTAGAAAGACCCCAAAAGTACTTCACCAAGAGGATCAAAGGGCTCAAACAGATGCCATATGCTGCCCAGTTAAAGAAACTCCAGCTCTACTTGGTTGCATACTGCCTGCTTAGAGGTGATCTGTGCCTGACTTATAAAGCCATGTCCAACCCGGAATTAATGGACATGCTGCACCTCAGAAAATCCAAATCCCCTCGAGCTAGGCGCTCGAGGGACTTGAACCTCAGCACAGAAATAAATAGGACACACTGGAGGGACAGATTCATAACCCAGAGGCTCCCTTCATTCTGGAATAAAATCCCAGTCCAGGTTAGGCAGAGTCCCTCATTGACTCTCTTCAAGAGGAATCTTGATGAGTGGATGGGAGATCGTAGTTTTACCCTGGGTATCACTCCTGTGTCACTGTTAAACAGAGGCACAGTAAACTAAACCTCGAAAAAGGGCATAGTAAAATTCATTTAAATGGGTGGCGAAAGCCAAACACACACTGGCTAGGTTTGCAAATGCCCTAGGGCAGATAGCCTAGTATGAACCTATGAACCTATGACTAGGGGTTCTTACATAAGCCATAAATATTTACACAATCATATACATTATTTACATTAGTGCTTATATATATTCTATATGCATATTTCCAACTATTTACTATATATATTATTTACAAATCACATATTCCTTTTTCATTTTACTCCATCATATATAACACATACATACTTTTTTGACCCCTGCTCCATTTTCCACAAATAAAACTTATTTTTTAACATCATTACTAAGTCCCATTTTTATTGAACATGATTTACTTATTCCTCTGATTTCAGATTAGCCATAATATGGGAAGCATTTTTAGCATCATTTTCTACCTCTTTTTTACTTTTATATCTATAGTAACCATATTCAATCATGTCTATATTTAAATTGCTAAAATCATTCACATATTTTCTCACTATAATCTTTTCCCGTAACATTTTATCCTTTGACATTGTATAAAAAACATGTTCACGTTTCAAATTCACCACAATATAGACACTGTCTTTTATACTTTTATATGGCATATTCTCCTTCATTGGTATATTTTGTATAGGCGATCTCCATAGAATATCTTGACCTTCTATATATTTTTTACATCTCTTCTTTCTTTCAGCAATAGCATTCCTTCTCTCATTGTTCAATTCCTTCCAAGGATATATCCTGTAATAATTTTCCATAATCTTTTCATACCATTTTTCTATCATTTTCAATTTGTTTCAAATTAGTTTTCCACAAAATAATCTGATCTTGATACTTTATTACAGCAGCTCCTCCTAGTTTTAGAACAAAAAAAGTCATCCATTCCATTTTATACTTCACATTTAACATTTTCTTTATTAATGTATCTTTGTTGTCTTTTAAGTGCTTTACTACTCTGTATAAATTTAAGGATGACATATACACTGTAGGTTTTATTAACCCTGAACCTCCTTTTTCACTATGCACATACAATACCCCTCTTTTCACAGAGTTTAACCTTGATCCCCATATAAAGGCTAATCCTTCTCTAGGGAACACTAAACACTAAATACAGTAGTTAAATAAGTAATATATGCTAACAGTACTGAATTTATTAAAAGACAAGAATGGGATTCTATTATTAAATTTTCAACTTCTCTTGTCCTTTTTCTCCCTATTTACAGTGTCCTTGCTATATATAAACAGCACTACAGCATTTAAAATATTTTAAATTGACTGTTTCTCTTCAGTAGAACAGGACCTTACTATACTGTGGTGTTTTTACTTTCAAAAAACTTATCCCACCCTGGAAAAGCTTGCTGCAGTCTCCGATTCATTGATGTCACCAAGGCCAATGAACACAAGTACTTTTCTGGGCAATTCCATCCCCAAACTGACATCACCATGACCATCCTAAAAACCCACCCATGCTGTGATGTCACAGCTCCCTGGTCATTCCCCTACCCATACAGAAAATAAAGGTTAGAACAAGGAAACAGTACATGAGTTGTCAACCACAGCAGGTAACAGCTTATAGTACCCTTAGCACTTTGACAGTTAGGGAAGTTAGATGTGGAAGGGGATGGAAGATGAGTCAAATCAGTACAATTCAGGCTTCACAAAAGACTGCAATTTAGCCATTCTAAACAGAAGCAGCAGTAAAAAGCACTTTGAAAGTCTGTTCTGTGGCATTTGCACTTTGTGTTTTAAGTAGTCATTGAATAGCATGAAATGTTACTTAAAACTGACTGAAAGACATCAGTGTATGCATGTAAAATCAATGCAGTGACAGGAACTTTAGTAAGAAAGAGGCCTGCGTGATGTATTTTTTTACAAACAAGTACTGTATTGTGATATACCTAGAGGGAGACTAAACAATTAGGATTACTTCAAGATGTTAGAACCTATGTGGTCAGACTCAGAAATTATGTATAAAATATTTAAAAACCTGTAAATAGTCCCAGAGTGGTGCTAAAATGTAGTAAACACCAAACTTTGATGAAATAAGTATGTTTTTTGTCTGTGGGTGTGGTTTTCCTCTTTTTTAAATGAAAGCCTAAAGACTTCCAAAACACACACAATTTTTTAAATTCCTCTGTTTTCTCTCTCCATACAGAATTTATAATTTCTTGCTTCCCCACATTTATTCGAAGAATCTTATCTTTTTCTTTATTAAATTCAACTTCATCAATATTCCCCTCAAAGCCTAAGTCCTGATTTTATCTTTAGTTAATACAAGCTCAATCACCTAGCATCTTCTTGTAACTGCTTTATTACTACATTCATATTTACTTTATTTTAGTTATAATGATAATGTCATCTGCATAATTCAACAATATGGGCATTTTATCCCTTCCTTATAACTATTAGCATCCATCTCCTTATTCACATACATTGATATTACATCCATTACTAGAGTTAATAATGTACCACTCAAGGCACCTTTGCATAATACTCTTCTCTAACTTTGTAACACTCAATCATCCATTTATCATAATCTTTACTATATTATACTTGCATGCTGACATACACACATTTTTAATCTTGTGACTTAAACATATACATATCAAATATATCCCATAATATTAAATGATGTATCAAATCAAATGCTTTATGTAAGTCTCTTACCATCATTGTTGCCTGATCATTTCTAACTACTATATCATCTACTAATTCCATAATTATTAGTAATAAACTTTGAACTTTTTTACCAAACCCATAATGATTTACAGCCTTACCTACTTTTACTTCCATCCTTTTCTGTAATATTTTCATAAAAATCATATAATCCATATTATTTAATACAATTGGTCTCCAATTTTGAATTTCTTCCTTCTCTCCTTCTTTTCATAGAACGTCAGTGATACCTTGACACAACTCTTTATACACAAAACTTTTCTCTAAGCATTCATTTAATACTTTTATAAACCATTTTTTGCTCCAAAGTCAGATTTTTATATATCTTACATTTTGTTCTGTCTGGTCCTGCTGCAGAATCTAAATTCATTCCATGTATTACCTGTTCTAGTTCTTCTATTTCTATCTCTTTTCCTAAATCCTTATTCTCCATGTCTGAAAAAGAGTATACCTTCCATTTCTTCCATGTCTTACTTCTCTGTTCTTTAAATACTCTCCTAATATATTCTTGTACTATATTTATAATCACCTCTTGAATGTTATGGATCTTAACTGATGAATCTTTCATTTCCATCATTACACTATTATTCTTTGATTATTTTTCTTAAATAAAGTCTATTTTTTTCTTTTCTTCCTTTCAAAAAATGTTCTGTTTATATTTTTTGTTCTTTACTAAAGAAATTCTCATCACTCTTCTCTATGCACTCAATCATATCATTACTTAAATTCTTATAATTCCTCTTTTCCCTATATATTTCTTCCCATGTTATATAACAATTGTATATTTTAGTTTAAAATTTAACCACCATTCTGAACAAAATTTGTAAAATTATCTCAATTCTACATAATCTTGCCATAAACTCATGACCTCCTTTCTCCCTTTTCATCCCATTTTACTTCATATATTCATTGTATGCATTTCCCTATTTTATATAATCATCTCCTTTTACCATAATCCAAATTGCCCTATGATCTGAAAACCCTGTTAATAATACTCCTTGCGTGACCATTATAACCGTTCTGATAATACAACATAAAAATATAATCTATTTGTGTTTCCCCTCTTCTATATGTCCAAGTCTCTAAATTCCATATTTTTAATTGTCCATATTTTATAATGTCTTTTACTACTTTAACATCATTATCCTTTTTCTTTACATATCTTAAATTACAATTTAAGTCCTCTACTACAATTATCTCCATGTTATCTCCATATTAATGCTACATTTTGTATTATCTTTCTAAACATTTCTTCCCTTTCCTTTTTTTAAAACATAAGCATATAATGCAATGATTCTTATAACATGTTCTGTCTATCTTACATCAGTAACAGTAATTCTAGCAGTTTTAACAAGTATAAAATCGAGCACATTAATTGTATCTTTATATAACACAAGTATTCCTGAACAGGTATATTTCCCAAAATTCCATATTGTGTTTTTCTCTACCACACTTCTGTTTGATATCTTTCAGTTTTTGACAAAAAACTATTATCTTCTAGTATAATAACATTACTATCAAACCTTTTACATCACTCCAAAATCACTATCCTTCTTTCCAACTTTTTAAAACTATTCACATTTATTGATAAAATTTTACACATAACTCTACTTTAAATAATAGTATGTATTTGTCCTTTCCCTCCTTTTTTTCTCTTTTTTAAGTTATCTATCTTTTTCCTTTTCCTTTCTCTTAATTTTTCCAAATGAATGTCTTTTTGTCTAACTATATTCCATTTAGCATCATCATTCTCACTTAAACTTAACTCTTCTTCTTCAGCATTTACAGTATTTTAATCATTTTTACTTTTTGTGAATTACTAGTTATATATCGGTACTACTACTATCTTTTTTTCCATTTTTCTCCTCTACATCCTTTTCCATAGCTTTATACTTATTATTATGTAATACTCTCTTTTTTCACCCCCCCCAAATGTCCCAATTTTTTACATTTATTAACATTTAGGTTTACAGTCTTTTGCATTGTGTCCTAAACCCCTACATAATAAACATTTTTTTCATATTTGTTAATTAAATGATCGGTTTTTCCACACCAAAAGCATATTTTTGGCTGTCCCCATTGTCTCACCAAACTTCTATATACTTCAACATTAATAATACTTGGAATATGTACAATATAATTATTTTCCAGTTTCAATATCATTGCCAATCCCATGCCCCAAGTCCATAAACCTCTATTATCATATACTTTTGATAAATTCAGCATATCATTGCATACATTTAATAAGTGCTTTTTTAACATTTCTTTATCAACCTCAGTTTGGAATTGATTATTTTTTTTCTTAGTTTGCCTAAAAGAGAGCTTAAGTACATATAAGTTCTATGGCTTTCATTTTTTTTTTCATATTCCTTTATAAACTTTTCCTTTATCTGACAAACCTCGAAAATAATGTCACAAAAAGTCTCTTTATTAACATGTATAAATACTCTTACCTCATTTGTTTTAATCCCGAGCATCTTAATAACTTTGTTCCATACCTTGTATCTGTCCATTGGAGCATCTTCCTTCTTTTCAATCCCGACCTTAAACAGTCTTTTTCTTCTTTCTTTTCTTCTACTTGCTTATCACATATTCATTCTCTCACCATCTCTGCGTATGTTTTTTTTCCTCTATCTGCATCTCCTTGCTCTGTTGCCCTTCTTCCTTCTGTATTCTCTCCATCATTTCTCCACAAGATAAATCCTTTCCATCTTCTGGTTCACTTTCCTCCATCATCTCCAAAAATAGATCATCTGATAGTCCTCCCAACTGGATGGTTGTAATCATACAATCCTGTGTTACAACCTTGGATTCAAAAAGCGTCTGTTGGAAAACCACTTCTGAATCTATCTACGCTGCATCTACTGCATTGTTACTACTTTGAAAAGGCTTGACTGCCTTTCCCTCGATCTTCAACATACCATAGTACTCTCTCACACTATTCTTGGCTTCTGACTCCTTCTCTGATGAAATAAATATCTCTGCTGTTTGATTAACAGAACCACAATCCAGATTTCCCTTCTTGTTCACATCTACACTCTCCATTTTTGCTTATGGTAGCTTCCTGATTCTCTGAGCCACCTTTGTGCCTGGACTGCATGCAGGAAGCAAAAAGTTCTACATGGACATGTCCGCTTACAGAAAAAATAGGGGAAGATTCCTGATGACCTTGCCAAATTTCCCACAGTAGTATCAATACCGTCATTGGTCTCCCTAAAAAGATAATAAATAATCCAGATAGTGCCAGGGACCGTTGAAACACAAATTCGCACAGATTATTCCAAAAAATTGTAGACCACACAGGAAGCTGTATCGCAAGAAAACTGTATTAATGCTCTTGAAATCAATACACCATATACGCGTTTTCGTCCTTACACATAGGACTTCATCCCTAAAAAGATGCCACTAACATAGTAGGACTAACCTGGGCAATAAGAGAGATAGATATGATAGATGAAAAATATGTGTATAGGTGCTTACAAAATTTTCTCAGGATTTAATGACTACTGACCTATTTTATTAAATTCCCTGAGATAAACTCTATACGTTGAGCTAAAAAATAATCCTAAGTCATTTCATGTGCAGTCCCTGAAAGAGAAGAGCAACTGTGTGTTTTGGATCATCACCACTAATATGTTGTTAATATTAGTGCCAGATTTAATAAATAATTGACAACATTTGTATATATAGCACTATTTCTTCAAAGTAATATTATTGAGTAGAGTTTACATCTTGTGTGAATATGCAGCAGTAATGTGTTTTGCTCATGAAGCATTTTGCAAATCACATGAATAAGTGGAGCATGTATAAATGTGTGCATCTCTCTCTCTCTATATAGATATATGTGTGTGTGTGTGTGTGTGTGTGTGTGTGTGTGTGTGTGTGTGTGTGTGTGTGTGTGTGTGTGTGTGTGTGCACACATATACATATATATATATATATATATATATATATATATATATATCTATATGTAAAATGTTAAGACAAATTGAATACAATGCATTGCTTGATCAGATGGTCTATCAGGACCACTTGAAAAATTCCATCTACAGCTCTAAGACAGGCTGAGATCCAAGTGAATGGAGGACTGCACGTGCAACAGTCATTCCCTTCTACAAGTGTAGACCATCAACAAACACAGGGAGCTAGAGTCCTATCAGTCTAACAGGTCTAATATACAAAGCCATGAAATGAATTACTACAGAAATGATAAACAAT
This sequence comes from Protopterus annectens, assembly GCF_019279795.1. Lineage (NCBI taxonomy): Eukaryota > Metazoa > Chordata > Ceratodontiformes > Protopteridae > Protopterus > Protopterus annectens. Next base: position 287,510,613 of record NC_056742.1, on the reverse strand, counting down.
GACACTAGTAACCTCCAGACACTGGACCCATCCCAGTTTTGATTAGTTAAGGGAAGGCCATGAATATTTAATATGGTAGACTTCTTTGAGACTGTCCCCAAGGTAATGGATGAGGGTACACCAGTGCATACTGTGTATCTTGACCTAGCCGAGACACTGGATACAATATTTAATTCAGGCATTTTTGACAAGCTAGGCATAAATACTTACATGGCTTGCTGGATTGTGACCTGGCTCACAGACAGGATCAATGAAGTCAGGATCAGTCAGACCACTGCCACCAAGAGACCAGTCACCAGCAAAGTACTCCAGGGCTCTGTGCTGGGCCTGCTCTTGTTTGGTATCTACTTTTTGAAAATCAAAGCTAATGTTCATGGGCTCTTGGCTCATTAAGTTCAGAGATGACTGTAAATTGGGAGCTATTATAGAATCCCCCCAAAACATCAGCATCTTCAAGAGGGTTAACACAGACAAATGGCCAGTGCCAAAACCATGGCATAAAACGCAATGCCAAAAATACATCATAATGCCCTTTGGGAAAATGTTATCCCAAGATAATTACTAAGGTGATAAAACTCCCCAAAGAGTTGACCAAGTAGTAAGGGATTTGGGAACATATGTAGACAATAATCTGGCCTTTGATCAACATGTAACTAAGATTGTGAGAATCATTATATGTTGCCCAGCATATGGGTAAGGCTATGGCATCCAGATTCAATGAAGTAATAGTACCACTCTACTCGGCCCTTATAAGAGCAATGATTGAATACAATGTCCCCTTTGGCATGTATGTCATCAGACACTTGCCACAGTTCAAATGCCCTCAAAGATTTCTCACTAGGAGAATTCAGGACATGAATATCCTACCCAACACTGATCACTTAAAGGCTGGGTCTCTGCATTCAGTCTTCTACAGGTTGCTGAGAGTGGATCTTTGCCAGGCTTTTACGGCTTCCTCATAATCAGCCTTGATGAATCTGTTGCATATGCACAAAACAAACAGCACCAGAAATACCAGCTCCATGGATCCAAATGTCACTTGTAATAAACAGAATGTACTGGAGAAACAGATATGTGTGCCAAAGGATCCCTGCACTATGGAATAGTCTCTTCATCCATGTTAAACAAAGTTTATCCCTGACCCTATTCAAATGAATTCTTGACAATTGGATGGAAAACAGTAAACTTACTCATGTTCTTGCCTCATGTCCCTTATGGATAGAGGCCACCAGTAAGAAAAATATTATCCTAACAATTCCACTATAAATCCTTAGTTAACTTGCTAGTATGCCTCCTGTATAGATGCCCATGATACTCAGGACTGAAATGGTCTGGAGTGCAGAGCTAGGCTTGTAAGGACGCTAGTGGTCATTAGATTTGTAACAGCCTCTGAACCTATGGTTCAGTGTGAACAATTTTCCAAGTTAAAAATAAATTTTAGTGTTTATTTTGTGGCTACAGTTTGAAAGGGAAGCCATGACTCCATACATTTTTTTCACGTGGTTCACATGCTGAAGCAAACTTGTTGTTTCCACAAAATGAGGACAAGCTGTTCTTATAAAACGTGAGTGGGTAATACCTGGTGATGCTATATGTTTAAGACAAAATGTTGAAAGAGTGGTTTACAACACTTCCACATAATTTTAACAGTAGTTTGCTACGCTTCCATTATCCTAATAAAGTATGATGAAGGCTATTAATTTATTACTGATAATTGCTTCTATTACCAGTAGAGCAATGAATACACACACTCACACACACACACACACACACACACACACACACACACACACACACACACACACACACACAGACACACACACACACACGCACACAGACACACACACACACGCACACACACAAAAACTGCCATGCATGCTGAATGCTGTAAATAATCCGATAGCTAAGCAACTTATTTCATACTTGGAATGCAGTTTTCTATATAAATTTAGAAGTTTTGTCATAATTATTTACATCTTCTTAAGGACTGAGGTATCTGTCAGTTTTCAAGTAAGTTAAATGTGTTTTCTAACCTTCACTTTCCACATAACATTAATTTTCCTTTTGTATGTATTGTACATATTTGAAATGAAAATCTTTCATTCTAAGTTTTCTCTGCAGTGCCAAGTTTTAATTTTCTTTCATTTGCGACCCCAGAAGTAACTTAATTCAGAATCCCATCTCTGACATCATTATTCAAAATGTCAGAATTGCCACAGGCTCTGCTGCCTTTTAACAGAGGATGAAAAAAGGACTGAGCAACAGATAATAGTTAGGAATGCATTATACTGCAATGTCCCCTAGTGACTCTGTCACTATGGAAATCATTTTCTAATAGATTATTAACAGAGATGCTAAATGGCCTTGGCTAAATGCTACCTCAAATGGAAGAGACAATAGAAAAAAAAACTCAAAGGATATAATAGAAGTGAAAACGCATTTAATATTTTATATACTTGGCAAACTAACATGGAAAGGTTATAAATAGCTGCATAGAAAAATTAGAAATTAAGACCAATTAGTTACTATAGCAGGTATTGATTTTATGCATTTATTAAATGTTTGCTTTTAATATACACTTTTTAAATAGAAATATAATTATTGTAAGATTTTCAAATTTAAAAAAAAAGTAGCTAATCATTTTTACCTAAAATGTAATTAAATGTAACTATCATTTTACTAAAAGCCAACATAATTTTATGACAACTCAATAAAATGCATACGTCTAATAATTTTTGGCTTATGAGTATTATACACATAAGAACAAGTATTCTTGCATATAAGACTTTCTGGATTTTGAATAGCTGCTGCAGAAATGTTATTATTTTTTATTTTTTTCTTCTTCTTATTATTATTATTATTGTTTAGGAGTTCTGCAAGTTAACATACTGTTTGAGAAAGTCACCTTGTCTCTGTTAAACAATTCCCCTTGTCTAGTTTTACAAACATTCAAAATAGCTGACACCCTGCATGTATCATTATGATTATGTAGGCCTGATGGTGCCAAGTCTAAATGTATTGATAGTGTCATCATTTAATCATTCATGCTTCTATGCTTCATACGATTATCTCAGAGCAGCAATCCCTCTATCATACTTAAAACTTTAGTACCTTTCAGTTGTTTACAAATCATAGCACTGTTTATACTGAACTCCTTTTGAACCAGTATAGACAACTAGTTCATCCAACAACACTGGAATTACTGAGGTAGGTGTATATGGTTGGGTGAGGCGAAAATCCCTCCTGATAAAAGAAAGCCATAGTGGCAGTTTTGATTAAAATGCAATAGATTATTCTGTAGGTGTAGAACAGAGAATGATTATGCATGTTATACACAGTCAAACATATATCATACAGTATGTGCTGTAATTCCTCAAAGGTAGTATTATATTAGTTGGATAATGCTGTATGTATGATGAAATATATTTCGATGTACAATTAAACAATACTGGAATTATACATACTGATACTGCTTTGTATCTAATGTAATGAAAAAAAAAAAAATTTTTTATAACAGACAAATCCTGTACTGAACAACTAAGGTGTGACAATCAGCCCAACAGATAGGGGACCATAGAAATACTCGGCAATTAGTGTCAGTAAGAACTTCCTTTTTCTTTCTTTCTCTCTCCATTTTTTTAAAGTAAATGGTAAAGAGGTTTAATGTCTTCCAGTTTTATTCTAATGTCTGTGATCCTATAAATGATGACATTCTTGCTGCATACCTGATAGAAATGAACTGGTGTAAGATGTACAGACTGTCCAGGAACTTTATTTTATAACAGCATAATGTTAATCATATAAGATGAGAGGAGGCCTACAACTCAATGCTAGCTAGGTGTGTGGATATTAGCATGTGTCAGGAAATAAATAAAGTCAACAGCGGTCAGTAGACAAAGAGTTGTTCTTCTTTTCCTTGAAATGCAGGAATCTCAGAGGTAATTTTAATAAATATGAATGCAGGAGGTTAACCTCACATGAGCTGGCAGATGTTTGGTTGAATGAAAAAAAATATTATTCATAGTTAAACAGGTCCAACTTTGGTTTGCATTTTTAAACCCAAATGGGATTTTCTCATACTAGTTTCACTAAACTGACCTATACCAAGATATGCTGTCACTTTTACTAAAATTAATAGCTGGGGAGCAGCAAGAAGCCAAATAATATTCTTTATATATAGTAAGATACATAATTAGGAAAGGCATTAATCAATGGAAAACCTTTTAGCACTGATAGTGACTATACAGCAAGTTATGTTCTAAAGAATTACTCCAAAATACTTGCTAGAAACTCAAGGAAGAGTACCTCCATGAAATGCAGACAAATTCATTTAAATAACCCATGCTTTATTGTTTATTTTGTTCTCTGAAGACTGTAAGTCAGTTTACTAGATAAACACCACCAGTACAGTACTCCAGATCCAACCATTCTGTCTGTATTATATGCTAACTATTAAGTTGAGAAATCATTTTGTTAGATATGTTATCAATTTAGTGGTATTTGCTGCCTCTCTGCAAAATGCCACCATCTAACAAAACTTGCTTTCATTCTAAGAAGTATTATATAGAAGGAAAACAAGATTGTCAAGAAAACCACCAGAATATCCTGCTGTCAGCTGTCATATTCACGATCTCACACTTGACATGGTAAAAGATGAGGCAAGTGAAACCACAGATCATTTGAGTAAGCCATTCATAATGAAAAGGAAGTGGTAAGCTATAACATAAATATTTAAGCAGCTTAAGGGCATTTGTAAAGAAATTCTTAAGAGAAAATATAAAAACCTATTAAAACACACAGTCCAGGTGATTATCAAGCTCGTGCACATGGTAATCACCTGCTTTGGTCAATCAAATGGTCAAATGTTCAGAATATCAAACATGTTTTCTGTTGGCATTTTCCATCAAATAGTTATTTGAGGGAAAAATGTCAGCATTAATTTGTGGTACAGCAAGGAGTGGGAATTTGCAATTGCTCTGCTCTATGCAATCTTGGAGACAGAATACACAGCATGTGTGTAGGTGGTGCAATTGGACTGGATCCCTGCAAAAATGTGGGTTTAGGGGGTTTGATTTTTGATGCTGTGTGGGTCACAAATTTTTCTTTGACCTTTTTAGATTCAAATATAGGGAATATATTTGTACCTGTATCTATATCTATATCTATATATTGCATCTCAATCTAAAAAGCATTGACCCTTACCAACTCTATGAAAAAAAAATGAAAAAGCAGACCACAAAATTTCACATTACTGTCACTCAAATCATAGACAATTCCAAACATTAAAAAACAAAACAGATGTTTGAGAGAGATAAGACTCTCCCTGCAACCTCATATGGGATGTAACCCCTTACACCTCCTTAGATCATATATAACTCCAAAGCCACATATGCACCAACAAGGGAAGATCCTGCCCACAGTACATAACCACTGCCAGAGCACATTTACACAGCACAGTGGCAGTAATTTCCCAAACAAAACCCAAATCAACAAAATATAAACCAAACACCTTTCCTAAGGAAAACAAAACTACAGATAAACCAAAAGAAACACAAGAGTATACTGAAACAAATTCAAGTGAACGAGTGACTGACATTCTTAGCTGACATTTCCACCCTCTAAGAAACCCATCAACGTTCTTGCCAGTCAATAACTTCATCTGCTGTCACACACACACACACACACACACACACACACACACACACACACACACACACACACACACACACACACACACACACACACACACACACACACACACACACACACACACACACACACACACACACAGACACACACACACACACAGACACACACACACACACACACACACACACACACACACACACACACACACACACACACACACACACACAGACACACACAGACACACACACACACACACACACACACACACACACACACACACACAGACACACACACACACACACACACACACACAGACCCACAGACACACACACACACACACAGACACACACACACACAGACACACACACACACAGACACACACACACACAGACACACACACAGACACACACACACACACACACACACACACACACACACACACACACACACACACACACACACACACACACACACACACACTAAAGTATATGTATAACGCTCATACTCAAGAAGCTGACTAACATATGGGCTGTGGAAGAAGGGGGTTGGTTCTATAGTTTTCTTAAATAGGAGGCTAGATGATTACAAAAAATGCATATTCATGACATCAGAGGCTTTTTCATACCAACTAGTAGACTTCAAAGTTTAGTGCTTTTTCCTGAAGTATATAATATTTTTTTAATGTTTTTGCCCTGAATAACAGAGGAATCGGTGCCATTCATAAGCTGATGATGTAATCATTACAAGAATTTACCATTCTCAGCTGATTTTTACCTCCATCTTTAATACAGAAAATAAAAAAAATAACTTTAACTATTCTATTTGTAGAATTAAATGGCCACGCAAATGACATTTTGATATTTAGAACCAAGATCATATCAACTTTACGTTTACTGACACTCCAGTTCCTAGATGGACTGATGACCCTATATGCATCGCCATAGCTCCCAAGTAAACAGAGGAAAATCTCAATAGAATCAGGGACAAATCCAGAAATAATCAAGGACACTTTTTAAAATGTCTGTGCTATTAACTTGAGATGTTCGCAGAATAAGATAATGCAAATGAATATGCATTTTCTAAAGTAAAAGAAGCTTGTAATTGTAATTATCGCCATTATTTGCGTAACTCATCAGCATGTCTCCAAAAGTCATCAGTTTTAGCAGGGATTAAGAGGGAAAGAGCTAAAAGTTTTGTCAAAATCAGGGACAATTGAGAAGCACATGCATCACCTAATTCATATTTCTCACAAGACTTGAATAGTGTGTTTATAGGCTGTTTGAAGTGCAACAAATATTATTCCAGTTCTTAAAATATTATTTGAGTGGGTTGCAGTTGTACAAAGCTTAAAAGGAAAACTCTTTTGGTTTACAATGCCCTAACCGAAACCTACCACTATGTTCAGACAAAGTTTGTCTAAGTATAGTGTTATGGAATTTTTTTTTTCCTAAGGTAAATTGCACATTGGGTTTAAGGGCAAGATTAAGTTTAGGGTTAGCAGCCTTAACAAGGCTGGAACACTTCACAGGGAAATAAAACAGCTCTACTTAAAACAGTAAAAAGTGGAAGCAACTTTTAAATGTTACTACTGTGTGATGGACTAACATTATAATAAGGCATTTTGCAATTCAAAAGGGTAGTTCAAAATGAAAAACAAGAGTTCACTCCCTCACTCTAGCCTGATAGGGCTTAGTAATGCAAAATGCTCAAGTCAATTTAGTGGTGAGGTTTTCCCACTACTAAAAGTTTTATTTCCAGGATTAATCAGGAAACAGTTTTCTTTAGTTTTACAAAAAGGTGACAGTTCAGAAAAGCACAAACATTTCCTTCTCACTCTTTCTGCAGTCATACAAACGCAAGAACGTTTTTAAACAATTTGTGTTCTCTCTTCAACTGCCAAGGCTTCAGCAGTAACACACTTCTCCCTCCTTTTGGGTTTCACAAAGGCAAGCAAAAGTAGTTCAACAAATCCGCCATAATTAAATCCCTTCCCATCAGGTTCCTCCCTGATAAGTGATAAATATCAAATGATGAAGACAATTAAGCTGTTTGCCTTAAGAAGTCTTACTGTGTACAAACAAGGACTTCTAGCAAAGAAAATATTATGTAGCCTGAAGTTCCAGGACGACAGCGGTATTTAGTTTTGTGTCTCTGGGTGGAAATCAGCATACATACAATATAGTAGAATTAAGTACATACAAAGAACTTTAGAACAGTGAAACAATCTTTCACTTCTGGTTCAGGCAGACAAGGAGAGAAAACAAAGAAAAATGAACAAAAGTGTCTTGCTGCTGACTATAACAAAACAAGAGATGTTTTACCAAACCAGGCTCTAGAAAATGCAAATACATCTTGTAGGATGCCTTAGGGCCAACAGCACACTCCAATGGGCTGAAAGCAATTACATTTCTGCACCAGTCATTGAGGATATGTGATTTTCATTCACTCAAGGTAAATATGTTCTGGAAGAAAAGCACCTTCTCACTTCCATATTCTCTCTTATAGTCTGTAACTCCTGCCATATTGTCTTTGGTCACTGATTTTATAAGAAGCTGATCCTTTGCTATAACTACCTGTCAGACAGATGAAGGCTTGAAGGGCCAGCAATCTACCATTCCCCATTTAAACCCTTACACTAATAAGAGTTATTAAACACAGTCCTTGACTGTTTTCAGGAACTTGTATGCTAAGCTTGTAATTCCCTTCTCTGTATCACCTACCAAGTATGTATATAAAGAGAAAGAGAGATGTCTAAATGTTGAAAAACTAATGATATGAGAAATGAAATTTGTTAATTATAAATTCACACACATGGTCTGTGCTTATATATAAATATGTGTGTGTTTTATATGGCATAAATGGCATTCATCAAATTGATGTTATGTTTTTGTGGTTAACATTGACATACAAGGATCAACACACTTCTACATCTCTGCAGACCCCATGCTTCCTGCTAATTATATGTACTAAAAATGTAATCCCGGGGAATGGGAATATTCCACAAACCCAGGGATTGTCAGTTATTGCAAAACTGTTGACTACCTGTATTGTTGACCTAAGTGCGCTGTCAATACAGAAGTCAATTTTACCTCCTACATTTAGCCAATAGTGGGAAAATCATATATACTGTATAGATAGTTACATACAGACATATAGATATGTATGCAGAGAGAGAGAGACTGAGTGAGAGACAGAGGGAGTCACACGCTTACAAAGTAATCATATATGGGATAAAATCTCTTATGAGATTTGTATGTTTAATACAGAGTATATGAATCAGATGTAACATGTTGTTTATATATACTAGACAGCCACTTTTTGTAACAGTATAAACTTGACCAATACAGTTATTTATTGACATTTGTTGATTGGGAAACTCCACTGGATCAGAAACCCATTTTCAATGGAGGCCCTGGGAGAAAAGCTCCGCATTTTTTTTTTACTTTTATACAGAGAATTTTAAAATATAAAATAAACAATGACCATAGACTTTGTAAAAATTACACTGGCTATAACTATATAGCATACAGTACTTTAAGAAAGAAAGCCTTAAATAAAGATTGTAGTTTGCTTCAGATAAACAGTTGTTAAATACTTAGATAGTTCTACACTTTACCTAAGAATAGAAAGAGAGATAGAATATGTATACAGGAAGGTTCTTAGCAAGGGTGAGAGGAATTACGTAGTGGAGGAAAGGAGAAAGAGCAGCTAATTACATTTTATTTGTTTATAGTGACTTAGACTTTGTGTACAGGAACAGATATAATTATTGAGGTAGTGGCATTTTAGTGCAGATTTAAGAGTTTTTAATGAGTCTAGTTGAGTGATTGACGAAGGCAGGGCATTCAATAATCTGACAGTGGTATAGGAATATAGGCTTTGTGCAGCTCTTTTGTTGTGTATCGTTGTACTTAAAAGCTGTTTGTTGTGAGACTGAAGATTCCGGATTGGGCTATATGATTGTAGGACAGAATGAAGTGCAGGGTAGTGGTTGGGTTTATAAATCAGTTTATGGGCAAGAGTGAGGTGAGTATAATATAGGTAAGTAATGATGGAATTCAAACCAGTTCAGTTCAGAAAATGGTCTGGTAATGGTGTGTTCGGTTTGGCATCCCAGATGCACATTTTGCTATTTTATAGCAACATGGTTGCAGTTTATTACTGAGAGATGCGTGAAGGCTGGTGAAAGTGGGACTTTCATATACAAGGGAAGGGATCAGTAGAGTGTTAGCAAGTTTTATTTTAGTTGGCTTATCCAAATAAAGTTTATGTCTGTAAAGTTTGCCAAGTTTGAAGTATTTTTTTTATTGTATTGAGAATATTTTGCTTGAAGGTGAGTTTGTCATCAGTAGTTATGTCCAGTAATTTTTCTGTGTTCACTAGTTCAATTTCTGTGTTGTTTAGTGAGTAAATTTTAAAATCTGAAGGTGGCGGTCTTGTAGAAAATATTAAGACCTTAGATTTTTTTTTAGGGTTTATTAACAGTTGTGCATCATTTAGCCAGGTTTCTATAGAAGTAAAGGTATTTTGTGTTATCCTAAGGAGAGCAGAAAAGGTGCTAGAACAGGAGATGATAGTGGAGACATCAGCATATAAGACAAGTGTACTTTGTTGGGATGCTTTGTGAAAATTATTAATAAAAATATTAAAATGCAGAGCCTCCAGAATACATCCTTGGGGAACTCCTTTGTTATTGACCAGATATTCAGATAATTTATTTTGCCATCTGACAGATTGTTTTCTATGCTAATAAGCTGGAAAATCATGTTAGGGAATTTTGGGAGCATCCTAATTTATATAGTTGTTGCAATAGTTTAGTGTGTGATATTGTGTCGAAAGGCTTGGATAGGTCTAATACGAATACTGTAGTTAACAGAGCAGCATCAAGAGCTTTGTTCACAGTATCAGTGAATGAGAGTATTGCTGTAATAGAACTGTGTGCCAGATGAAATCCACGTTGGGTGGGAGCGAGGAGGTCATTGACAGAAAGATGCTTTAGAAGTTGGACATGTATACATTATTTCTAAGATTTTAGATAATGGTGAGAGTATAGGGATAGGACAATGGTTTGAAAGGTCATTGGTATTACCACCTTTGTGTAATGGAGTGATAATGGATTTGTGCCAGAGTTGGGGGACATTAGATTCTGAGATGGATCTGTTAGTTAAAATACTGGCAGCATAAGCTACTGCATCAGCTGCAAGTTTTAGATATTTAGATGGAAGATTATCAGTGGAAACGGAGCATGGTCTTAGTTTGGTTAGAAGTTTGTAATCTAGAGAGGTGGGTACTGGCTGTATACAGAATATAGAAGTTAATGGGATATTATTAGAGGTTTTACTGGTGTGGGAAGAAAGGGAGCAGGGGTTTTCTTGAGCGAGGTTTGAAGTGTCTGTTAGATTACTGGAGCTTAGGTTAGTTTTAGGGGATGAGTTATTGACAAGTTTTAGAATGGTGTTGATAAAGTGGGAGTTAAACATATGGGTAATTAATTGTGGGTCTTTGTCAGGAGAAGGTGTTGAGTTCTGCAAGGTTCCAGGATTAAGAAGGATGGAAACTGATTTCCAGACTTTTGTGAGGTTGTTTTATTGGCAGGATAATCATTGAGAGAAGTATTTTTTTCTTGTCTTGTATGACTAATTTTTTGGCTTTATTACGAAGTTGCTTTTAATTAAATTCAATTTGAGGGTTCCTAGTTTTCCACCATTCTTTCCAGGCTCAGTATCTGGAAAGAAGAGGAAGTTTATTATGTTTTGTTAGTCAGGGGGGCAAGGTTAAGTGTTGTTCTTTTGGTAAGAATGGGGGCTTTTAGTGTATTTATGAACATGTTTTGGCTGAAGTTGGTAAGGTTTATGGATGTTTTATAGGAGTGTGTTTTGTGTATTTTTAATATGGGTTCTATGTGTGAAGGCTGATAGGTAGTCACTTAAGGTGTTAGAGTGGGTTCCAGTGTTGGACTGTTTATGGAGGTAAGATATAAGGATCCAGTCTAAGGTTGAATCTGGTTGGTTAGAAAGTGTACTTGTAGGGCCTGTGATGAACTGTGTAAACATGTGCAAGTTTAAGGAGGTTAAGTGTTGCCAATTAATATTTGTGTCACCAAGAATGATAATTTCATTGGCTATACTGCAGTTTGCCCAGGATAAGAAGTCATCCAAAACTGGGATATTTTGGACTGGGGGAACATACAGTGCAGCAATACATAATTGTTTCTTATTGTTAATCTGTAGGGATGCAAGTAATAATTCAATGTTGCTAAAGGTAGGGACTGGTTTGGAAAAGACTGCAATTAAGGACTCACAATAAATTATTACTACACCCCACCTTTTTTGTGAAGTCTATCATTCTTAAGGATATTGTACACTGTTGGGAAACTTCAGTGTCTGATACATGAGGTTTTAACCAAGTTTCTGTTACTGCTATGGTAACAGGTGTATAATGAGACAGCCAGGCTTGCAATTCAGTAATTTGATTAGATACTGCATGCATTTATTGTAGCTATACATAGGTTTTGATTGATTGAAGTCTGGATGGAAAATGTTGAGTTGTTGGGGCCAGGACTGGGATGAATATCTCCACACTGAGATAGTACTAGGAGATGATATATGTTTGTAGGTAATCTAAGTAGGGTAAATGGAGTTACCTTAAGATTTGTATTAGTAGGAGAGAGTTTTAGTTTACATCAATGTATGTCGCAACATTTAAATAAGAAGGAGAAGATGTCAGAGAAACTGTATTCATTACTATGTGATGGTATGGTTAGGGTTGAAGATTTTGGAGATGATATGTCTAAAAAGTTGTGGGGAGAGGCATAGAGGCTAGGGTTATTATGAGCAGGGGCGGCAGTAAGGATACTTAAGACTATATAAGTTGTGTGGAACAGGTCATATTAAGTAATGAAGACATATTGAGATATGATGTATGTGTTAGATAAGTGTTAACCAGAGAGTGGGGTAAGTAGTGGAAGGTTCTAGTATGTTGAGCAAATAGGAGGAGGGAGCAAGGAAGGATAGTGTTACTGCTATGAGGGAGGTTATTGGTTAATTGTACTTATGTGGAGGGGCTACAGGAGGTATACATCTAATGGAAGAGGACGTGGGTGGGAATGGGGGTATGGTAGGGGAGCAGAGTGAGCCTGGAGAGAAGCGGAGGGTGAACGGAGCAGGCTGTGTGTTGCACATTCCTTCAGATGGTGGATGAGGCCAAAAAATATCTCCAACTTTGAGATAGTAAGGTAAGTGGAAAAAGTTAATTTGCTATAATAACAGTAACCAGTCAATATAATGTAAACACAGGCAGAAGACTTTGAAGAAATACGGAGACTATTTGTGAGCAAGTATATTCGCTAATCACACCTTGGGAGTGAGAGAAAAAATAAAGTATGGCACTAATATTGCTCCGTAAACCAACAATGCTATTTTAGCTAAGCTTGCAATTCTTCACTATACAGTACTGGATGAAGGGAAATGTCTGCTTTAAGAGATACTGGCATGTCACAAGCGGCAATAGGTAGGGTGAAGTACAAATTAAAGGGTTGGAGGTGACAGAGGTTCCCTAGCAGTTTACTCCCAATATAATATACAGTTGGTCAAACAGTTAATAGTGGAATAAGATGTACATTAATTTGATTTCTTTATGGTGCTTTGCCTCACCTTATCTGCAGTTTAAAGGGAGGTTATGACACTCAGAAAGAGTAAACATCACAGTTGCATAGATAGAAAGGGTAAACTAGAAAAAAGATATGGAGATAAGATATAGTATCAAGAAAAATTGTTAAAGCTAATGTGTTGGGGAGCACATCATGTGATTGAATGTAATTTAGGCAAATGGAAAGAGAATGAGTGCTGTTTGCTGAAATTACATTTGATGACATTGGAGTTTGTTTTCCACTGTTGCATGAACTCAGAGTTGGTATATATAAGTCTGGTAGGTATGTGGGTGTGCAGGGAGGCTTGCCCCTTCCAAAAAAATGCTGAGTTGTTTGGCGAACGTGGTTTCAAAGAAAGCTTTTCATTTTTTCCATTCATTGAAATTACTTTCGATGAGTCAACATGAGTCCGTGTATTGTAGCTATCATTAAAAGAAGAGCTTCATTTTTTTATCTTATTTCTGAAGAACACAGTAGGTCAAAACACAAATTTTAGCAAAAGTTTTCACTTTCTGACTTATAAAATCTACCTTCCAATGTACTTTCCTGGTGTCTAAACACAGACTAATGTACTTCCTTGGTTACATTCATATATGTAACATGTTCACTTTAGTTTACTGTATTCTGCAAGAAATTTGAAATAGCTCAACAGGTAGCACACAATTGCCTTTTGTGCAATAAGACTGTGGGTTCTGTTCCCACACAAGCTTCTTAAGATTCATTTTCCATTGAAGTCACTGCAGTGCTGCATAATGGCAATGTTGCACCCTTATGTGTGACTTCTTCAGTTGGGATGTTACACTGAGGTCCTACTTACTTCAGCTGGTGGGATAATGCTGCACTCCTATGTGTGACTTTCTTCAACTGGGATGTTACACTGAGGTACTATTTACTTCAGCTGGTGGGGGGAATGCTGTACTCCTATGTGTGACTTCTTTCAGTTGGGATGTTAAACTGAGGTCCCATTTACTTTAGCTGGTGGGTAGAATGTTGCTCTCCTATGTGTGACGTCCTTCAGTTGGGATGTTAAACTGAGATCCCATTTACTTTAGCTGGTGGTAACTCTAGTGGATGTACAAGATTGCATGGCATGTATCAAAAAGAATAGGGGAACGTTTTCTGATGCTCTGGCCAAATTTCCCCTAGTCAGTATAAATACCACATCAGATCTTGCCACAAAGGAAGCTGCTGGCCTAGTGGGATTAACAGTACATAAATAAATAAAAATACTGTTTTGTTTATGCATATTTGCACTTCAGTACAGTTCAGGTAATTCACCTCTAGAACTTTCTTTTCTGAATAGCTCAGTAACAGCCGATTTGACACAGAATATTTTTGCACTTTTATTCCCTGATTTACTATTAAAGCATTTCCTACAAAATTTCTCTTTTGTGCTTTTAGAAAACTTTTCAGAAAAATATAGTGAAAATAAATCAAATCAGTTGTAGCATTACGAAATAGCTAGCTACGAAGTGTAAAAGTGTTTCCGTCAAAGAAAAGCCTCTTACCACATTTTTTCCACATTTTGTGTCTACATTTTTAATTCTGTTCTCCTTTCAGTTTCTGAAGATCAGCAGCTCAGTTTAAGAGTGATCTCCCTGCATAAATGTGTTTTTAGATAATGAGCTCTCTTTACAGACTCAGAATGGTCACCTTTTACTTTCCCTTCCTCTTATCCTCTTTTCAACACAGGATAAACAGCCCATCCATAGCAATGGAGTTCTCCCTCTTTCTTTTTTGTATGTACTCCAGTATTTTGATGTACCAGAACATGAGTTCACCTGCAGTGCTTAAAATCTTAGACTGTTTCAGAACCTATTTCTCTAATGAGACATTATCTCCTACAGCTGCGTCTGCTATCCTACACTGCATATAATGATGATATCAAGGAGATGTTATTGAACCGCTGTCTCATGGTATAACGAATCACAGCTTGCCAAATTTACTGAACATTTTCCTGAGGTGCTGCAACCTCAGGTGCATTGTATTTAGTGAGGGGATCAGAAAGGGTAGTGACATCGGAGGTGCTATTCATGTAACACCCACTGGTGCAAACTGACTCAGGTAAAGTAATACATTGTGTTAGCTGAAAAATCTGGAGTAGCAGTCAAAATAAAGGGAGCACTGAACTGTGCTCTGGGTTTGTGTTTCTTCCGAATGGTATATTAAAGAATCTAGGAAAGGCACCAGTGGCATTCAGATTTAATTAAAAAAAAACAAGCTGCCATTTTATGTTGACTGTAGGCTAATATCTAGCCTTAAGATTTCTGCAGCATATGAATAATTCATTAATTTATCAAAGTGTACCTAGAGAAGTCTCTGTGTACATAAATCAGCACAACATTTTTTGTAGTAAACATTATTGTCTTTATGTAATCACAACAATATGGATTCCCATTATCCTGTCTAGTGTAGTGACATCTGTCAAGATCACATTAATTGTGCTGTCCATCTATATAACATTTTACTCAGGACATGAAAGTAATGAGCTTGTCACACAGCATCATCACCCCCATGTATTTTCAAAGGAAAATAGTTGCATCCCATCCTTCTTCATCAGATTTCATTGTGTCTGTCCCTCAAAAGGTCCTGGTTAGAGACCGATCTCACACACACACACACACACACACACACACACACACACACACACACACACACACACACACACACACACAAACAATAAAAACACCTTTAACAAGCTACATCCTTCTATCACAAAGTTTCTTTAAACTGCATGGATTTTGGATACAAAGCTACAAGCATTTCTTTGTTTCTAGTTTACTAGACAAGTTGCACTTTGACTCAAACATCACATTCTATATCTATCACTTTATTTTTCCCTCCAGAAACATGCAATTATCAGAGTTTACTGTCTGTAGTATATTTGGTATTAAAAAATAAGCCTCCTGCCACTGCAAAGGAGGAGATTGACAGTTTCCATCACTATGATTTTATTGGTCCTTCATTTTCAAAGGTACATACAATATTGCACATAAGCAAGTCCTGTTTCTGTTTCTTCCAGTTTCTTCATTCAGCATAATTTGTTGCTAAACATATGCCAAATAAAACATTGTTTTGTTTTCTCTCGATAGTACACATTCAGTAACTCATATGTGATTTTGTTTTTGGCTATAAACTGACAATACCATAGCTAATGTTTAAATGTGTTTATAATATTAATACTTTGTTTCATCTTTTGCATAAAGTTTGACTAATTTAAGGATGTCTAAATAGAAATACTAGTAAGGTAAAAGTGATCTAGTATAAACACATTATTGATATAACAGATGCTAATATATATGCAGTATGTCCGTAAAACTTTCTGCAGTTCAAAAATGGCTGAATGTCGCAGTACTAGAAAGGATTCAGCATGCTTCATTTAGGAATAATTGCTCTTAAACTGTGCAAAGCAAAATGTTGTTTGAATTGGAAAGGCAAGGACTCTTCAATGATTGCTGGTTATTTTTTCTTTTTCTTTGAGTGGATGATGCTGGTTTTCTGGCTGCTATTTGAGCAGATTATTTAACTAATGTTGATAAGCAGTTGGCAGGCAGGCAGGAACTGCAACTTTAGTATACATTTAGTATCACAGATGTTCTTAACAGACCTGCACCAAAATTAATCACAAAGGATGCCTGAGGATATCTTCTTTTTCTAATACTTGATCACGCTGCTCCTGAATAGATCCTCCCAGCTCTGCTTGTTCCTACATTTAGGACACTAGACATGAAGATTACAAAGCTACTGGGCTGGGTATGTGAGCAGTTCCTGTGCAGTTTGTAAAAGTACTTTGTTTCAGTGAAAAACTGTCTGATCAATATTCCCATTCTGTTTTCTGCTGTGAGCCATTCTTGATTTTGCATTTGCAGGGACTTGTTATTTGGAGGACAAACTATTTCAGGCAACGTTTCCTACTCATGCTTGTCTGGTGCCAATTTAAATTCTAGGAAATTGGGATATGTTTTTAACACTTCTTTTTCCTTACATCAGTCAAATGTTATCGGATTGTTACATACAAATGCAGATTTTATTTGAAGTACTTTTTAAACTTACTTTCAGCTGTTATTTTAATTTTTTCTCAACTCAGTTTTCCCATTTTTGTCAAACTTATTTGCTAGTACTTTCAATCAGGCAAAAGATGGAACAAAGGTATAATGCATTCTGAAGTAAATATGTGCTTGCATTCAGAGAGGTAAGGGCCATTCATAATGTATTGAAGAATGGCAGTTTTACACCACATTCACACACACACAAATAAACTATAATGAATATTTACCAATTACTTAAATAAGACATATAGTCTGTTCATCACAGACAATTAACAAAGTCTCTCTGTACTGAAAGAAAGAGCGGTGGACTTGTTCTCCTCTTTAACTGTCTTATTCTCTCCTAGTTGAGACATTTATTTCTTTTTCTAGAACTGTCTCTCTGAAAGTCCTTAATTCTTTGCCTACTATCCTTGTCAGGGATCCTCCCAGTGGAACCACCATGCAGTATTACAGAAGATATTAATAAAGTTGTAAGCATTTCAAAGGTTAAAAGCTTTCTGAATCTTCTCCTCCATGAGTTACAACCAGTGTCTGTTTTTAATAATATCCCTTTATTCACTCCTTTATTCGCTTGTGATGTCACAGGTCAAATTCATAAGTTATTGGTGTGGCAATAAAACATTTGCTGTTGTTGCCTCTATACTGTGGACTTTGCTTATAGGTATATTCTAAAACAGACTAACCTCTGTCTTATAATATATCCAGATGCTCTGGAATCAACCCCACACTTGTTGATACAAATGCATGTATCAGTTTATAACGGTCTGTTTCCTTCTCATTTAATACTCTTCCAAATGGCTGATGCTGTTGACTTAGTATTCTAACCGTTACTTACTGCTGTATCCTTCTACGGTTATCATAGATGGCAGTCTGAATAATTTCACTCCCTTGGGTTCATTCAGCCTAGGCTGCTCAACCCTATTTCCTTCATCTGCTTTCATCTGGTTTAATCTCTCCAAGTCTTTTGGGTTTCAAATACCATGAAAGGAATGAACCCCATTCCTAAGTAAAAGTATGATTAAAGTTCATGAAATTAGTATTGTTTTGATCTTTGATGTTAGCCAGAAGTGCTCTTTGCAGCACCTGCAATGTGCCCAGAACTAACTCCTGCAATTCATATGTAATTACATGTATGGGTAGCATGTCTAAATAAGGCTGTAAATTTTTAATGAGGCTCATTGCTCCTACTGCTATTCGACTTTGTTCCTAGATGTCATGGCTGTTTTCAGTTATTAATTTTAGTCTTCAGATATATTCCTTACTAAGCTTTGTTTGCATTTGTTCATGTTTTATTCTCAGCCCTTCATCAGTTCCCAGATATTTATATACTCCCACCTGCTCAAGTTCCTTTATGGCACATTTCTGTCCCAGACTGACATTTTCTTGGTGTTGCTTTAAAGATTGCTTTTCCACATTTATCAAGACCAAATGACATTCTTATATCATCTGAGAAAGTTTTGACCACTTGCAGTTGTGCTTTCAGTTCTTCATCTGATGAACTACACAGTTCTAAATCATCCATAAAAAAAAAATGAGAGATCTTTACACTTTGTTATTTGCTGGAATCCAAATCCTAACCATGACCTAATCTGTTAAGTAGACAGCTTAATGAGTTAAGGGAAAGACAAAAGAGCAGCGGTAACAAAGAGTCAGCCTGGAATATCTCCCTTTGAATGTTCATCCCTGGGATAATAATCTCTAATTTATCAAGGTTTACCTGCAAAGTTATTTGCCACTGTTTCATAGTCAGTGTAATGACATTTAGAACTACTGCTTTTCAGTTACTTACTGTAACATAATTAATCAACGTAGGTCTATATATTATACATCTTTAAGTATTCCTTTATCCATGAATGTGGTATACTGTCAAATGTGTTTTGTAGTCTACTCATGCCATACATAGATTCTTCCCTTTTTAAAATTCTCCATTATGACTTTAACAAAAAAATGATCCATTGTTCCATATGACTTTTATTTATTAACCATTTGTTCTATTGTCATAATTGAGTTTTCTTCTAAATGACTAAACTCTGTCAACATCAGTTCTAGTACATAGTTTATACATCACTGGAAGGCAAGTTATTGCTGTACAGTTTTTGGGACAGCTGGCAGGTTCATTCTTAAGGACGCCTATTGCTTTTGTCTGTTAGGTAGGTTGGTGCCTGTTATGGATGCACATATAATAGTTCTTACTTCTGAGGTAAATCTTTGTGTGAAAGTGTTAATAGTTTTAGCTAAAAGTTAAGCATTACATCTGGGCCTGGGTTTTTTTAATTAGGAGTTTTTCTTAATTTTTTTGACATTCTCTGGACGCTACCTCATTCCATTTCATATCCTGTACATTTAAGCTTCTTACTGTTTCTTTTACTTCTTCTATCCATTCAGTATATTTGTTATGTTCCACACGGTCTTCATAGAGATTTCTCCAAAATATGTTTATTTCTTCTTTATTGGTGGTATTCCTTTTGCCTTGTTTCCTAATTCTCTATAAATATTTTTGGGTCATCAATGAATTTCTTATTTTGTACTTTTCCTTTATCCATCCATCCTCAACCCCTTTTCCTCATGGGGTCAGGGTGTCACTTCAACAGTGACAGTCATCTCAAGACAAGGTGTACACCGCTGGGTGGCTAGCCCTGCCACGATAGTGTACACACACACCCCCACACACATACACACACACACACACACCCCCACACACACGTGCATGCACACACATGCATGAGCACACACATACGGGCACACACACACACACACACACACACACACACACACACACACACACACACACACACACACACACACACACACACACACACACAAACACATGCACACACAGCCAATTTAGAGTATCCAATATGCCTACTGCATGACTTTGGAATGTGGGAAGAAACCAGAGCACCCAGAGGGAACCCACTTGAGTGCAGGGAGGACATGCAGACTCTGCACAGAAGGCACCCCAGCCAAGAACCAAATAGGAGAACCTCTTGCTGTGAGGCAACAGTGCTAACCACTGCACCACTTTTCCTTTATATTTATATACATATCTTCTAAGTTTTCTTCCTGTGCTGACATTTTTAGTTTATTATTTGCAATAGTGTAGGATAGATCCTATTCTGTTCTGATACTGCACACTGCTTTTGTTACGTCTATCTTTATAAATATTTTTTTATCTGTTCCCTGTTCTGTGGTAACACTATCTGTTATCAGTTTAGCATATTAATATATCCTATTTACTTCTGTTATAGCACATGAATTTCTGTTAATAGTTTTGATTACTGTGTTCACTTGCACATTTTGGGTCTTATTGACTTTCTGTAATCCATTTCTTTCATTGATCTTAATATCTTTATCCATCTCTATTAAATCAAGCAACTCTTCACTTAGATAATTTTCTTCACAGCTAAAGGGACATTCTTCATTCTCCATTTCCTATGGACACTCTACAGAAAAGTTTTAGAACACCATCCTGTGACTAAAATCCCTTGTGTTCTGCCTGAGTGTGCTTCTCAAACAATCTGGAAATAAAGAGCTGATAAGTATATTTTTGGCACTTTTTAACTGTTCAGAGTTCTGCACTGTCTTAATTTTTGCTTTCCTGAATTATTTATATATTTGCTGGCATTGTTTTCTGATAGTCTAGATGCCTCCATTTTGATTTTTTTCCTAACTTACTGCTTTTTGCACACGTTTTTAGTCATTTTTTAATTTGATTGCATTTATTTAAACTGTATTCCCTTTAATATTGCTGCACACTCAAGTGTTCTAACTTGCACGCATTTGAATTGTTTTACTGCTGTTTTAGCTGCTTATATATATATATATATATATATATATATATATATATATATATATATATATATATATATAAAAGTTCTAAGCTTGTTTCCCACCTTTCCTGTAACTATTCTAGTCCAAATACAGATTTGCTGTATCCAGGACTCTTTGTAAGCATCTGAGCCCCCCAAACCTTTCTGTGTTGGAGGGAAGCCTTCTAGCTTATCAGTGGGAGTGGTAAGCACTAGGTAGCCTATCTACCACAGGAGGAGTGGTTTCTGGCCCAGACATTGCAGTTTAGTAGCCATTTGGGCTGTTTTCCATCCCCTTCACCTTTCTAGGTTTAAAAGCCCATGTTTGTGCTTGTTTCCTTTCTTTCCTGTAACTAGTCTAGTCCTGATACAGATTTTCTGTATCCAGGACAGTTTGTAAGCTTCTGAGCCCCACAAGAGGAGTGGTTTCTGGCCCAGACATTGCAGTTTAGTAGCCATTTGGGCCATTTTCCATCCCCTTCACCTTTCTAGGTTTAAAAGCCCATGTTTGTGCTTGTTTCCTTTCTTTCCTGTAACTAGTCTAGTCCTGATACAGATTTTCTGTATCCAGGACAGTTTGTAAGCTTCTGAGCCCCACAAGAGGAGTGGTTTCTGGCCCAGACATTGCAGTTTAGTAGCCATTTGGGCCGTTTTCCATCCCCTTCACCTTTCTAGGTTTAAAAGCCTATGTTTGTGCTTGTTTCCTTTCTTTCCTGTAACTAGTCTAGTCCTGATACAGATTTTCTGTATCCAGGACAGTTTGTAAGCTTCTGAGCCCCACAAGAGGAGTGGCTTCTGGGCCCAGAAATTGTAGTTTATTCAATGTTTGGGCAGCTTTTCCATCCCTTTCAACTTTCTGCTTTAAAAACCTGCATATGCACGGGTTTGCACTTGTTTAAGCTCCACTCAATGGCGCCGAGCTGAGGTAAACTATTACTGGTGCCAAAAATTCTGCTCCTGCGTTTTTCCCTTAAATCTTGCCAGTTCTTTCTCTCTAGCACTTCAAATAGCCTAATCGCTTTACACTTCAACAGGTTTTTGTAGCAATTATTATAGCATACCTAAGAGCCATCAGCACTAGTCGTTCTTCATGGAAATAGCTCCTGGCATGATTAAAGGGCAGTTCTCTGTGCTTTCTCCTATTAACCTGGCACAATTGGGCATTCTAAGGCAGTGTAGCAACTGCCTCATGTACGCAGACAACAGTCTCCTCTTACCTCCGAACACTCAGACATGTGAGAGATGCACTTATATCACCAAATTGGAAGCTATGCATTCTCCAGCCAAGACCGGACTAGCTGGTCAAGAGGAGAAGGTCAACACCTGCACCACACCACATGAAACACACAGCCCTCCAGAACACCCATTATCACAGCTCTCACATAAAAACACAAATCACACACCCACCTTCATGGAGGCACTCAATAGAAATGTACCCAAACAGCAGAGACATCCAAGACAGTAGTGCATTGGACCACCACAACACAGCACAAAGCATAGGACACATAGCTCACCTCCATAGTGTGCCCCTCAACCTAAGCACCTAAGGCTAAACACCTTGCCCATTACACTAATCATAGGTGACACAATAGTGAGGCACGCAGATGTCCCATTCACTAGGTTGAATAAAGAGAAGGTAAAAGTCAGCTGTCTATCAGGTGCCAGAATCCAATACATAACACACGTACTCAGGTCACTCCACAAGTACAAGTATGACTCTGTCATTGTCCATGTAGGTGTGAATGACCTGAGATGTACCTCCCAGAATTACATGAAAAGAGACATGGTGGAGCTCTCGGATTATGTGGCCCAGGAAGGTATGACATTAGCCCTGAGCAGTATCCTACCATCACCCAGAATGATACCACGGGACAAACAAAATATGACTGACTTCAACAATTTGCTAAGTTTCTGGTATCATTCTAAGGGGTTCCAGTATCTGTCTGCTTGGGATGACATGATTGACAGACCTCGATGCATTGCCAGAGATGGCCTGCATCTGTCACCCCTGGGTTTCTGGGTACTGGCTAAGGCTCTTGCCACCACTATAGTGCCTTTTTAGGTGGAAATCCAAAGACCAAATTACCACCATAACGGCTATAAATAAATGCAATCTGAGGGTCATGCTGCTCAACATTAGAAGTCTAAATATCAAGATGCACTCACTCGAAGCACTTCTCAAAATGGAGAACATTGACATTTGTACTGTAACAGAGACCTGGTTTAAAGCAGCAGAAAGCACCCCTGCGCTACCAGGCTATAACTCATTCCACACCTTTCAGCCCCAAAACATGGACCGAAGCTCCAAAGACAGTAGTTTCTCCATATTCATAAAGGATATGCACACCTCCCAACTAGTAGCCCAAAATAATGCATCTGAGATACTTCAGGTACAAGTAACATTGGGTAAGACTGTGATCCAAGTCATAGCGTGATATAGGTCCCCAACCATGTCTCTAGACTCACTCCACATTCTTAAGCACCCTAGAATCTATTAAGGTCCAACCCAACACTCTCATACTAGGAGACTTCAACTATGTCTCCATCAAATGGGAAAACTACTCAAGCATCAATGTACTGGCCCAACGCTTCCTGAAATTCATCAATTCCAATGCCCTAGACCAGCTCATTCTTATCCCCCACTAGAGGAGTCAACATCCTTGATCTGGTTATTACTAACATGGGCAACCGTTGCTCTACACCAATAGTCAATTCCTCCGTGGTTAGATCCGACAACAAACTAATCACCATGGAAATCCCCATGTCACCCGCACTCCCCGCAAAGGTATCCACCATGAAAAACTTCTCCAAAGCTGACTTTGGAATCCTAAAAACATAGGTGGCTAACTTCATAGTACCCATGCCAATGGAAAATAGATCCATGACTGCCGAATCATACACCAAAGTACTGTATGAACACATACATAAATGCATGGTACTAGCCATAACCAACAGAACTAAGATGCTCTCCTCCAAAAAAAGGAAGCCAGTCTGGTTGTACCCTGCCATTAATAAACTCTACAACAGAAGGAAGAAACTGTTGCAGAAAAAGGTGAATTCCCAAGACTGGAAAAATTTCCTTATTAACCTCAACAAAAAGTTGATATCCCTCATCAAAACCTCCAAAGCCAGCTATGAAGGCAGAATTGCAGCAGACACTAAAAACAACCACAATGCCTTCCTTAGTTATATCAAGAATCTCCATGGCAATACCCATATTTGCTTTGAGTTACTGCACAATGGTACCTCCTATACTGAGCCAACAGATATTGGCAACATACTGGCAGACAGATTCAGTACCAACTTTACCCCTCTCTCCTCTTTCTAAAGGACCAATCTCAATACTGGAAGAATGCCAGGCACCCTGCATTACTGCAGCACAGGTTAAAGCTGTATTGTCTAAGGCCAAGAATACAGCTTCCATGGGACCTGACAATATCCCTGGCTGTGTTCTACATGAATTACAAAGTGAACTGTCACCAAATCTGTGTCCTCTGTTCACTCACAGCCTCCCCTCAGGCTTTGTCCTTACCGAGTAGTGCACTGCTACAGTCATCCCTCTCCATAAAGGATGATCGACTATAGACTCTAGAAATTATTGCCCCATTAGCCTGACATGTCTGATATGTAAGGCTATGGAGCGCATCATCATGGACCTAATTAACAAGGATATAGGGAATCTCCAAACTCTATATCCCACGCAATTTGGTTTTGTGAAAGGTAGATCATGCCTTCTCAACCTGGTTGACTTCTTTGAGTCAGTCACCAGAGCGGTGGATGAAGGTAAGGCAGTTCATACAGCCTACCTCGATCTGGTCAAGGCCTTTGATACCATTCCTGACTCAGGAATTATTGATAAACTCACCAAACTAGGCATCAACCCCTATATCATTAGGTAGGCTGCAAATTGTCTCACAGATAGAACACACAGTGTGAAAGTAGTAGTCTCCAAGTCAGACTGTTGACCAGTCACGAGTGGTGTCCCACAGGGATCAGTCCTGGGTCCTCTCCTGTTTGGCATATACTTCTCAGAAGTCTAGGCCAAAACGGAGGGACACTGGCTGACCAGATACACAGATGACTGCAAGCTGGGAGCAACTATTGACTCCCCAAGTGATGCAGACATCCTACAGAAAGGCCTTACTGAGACCAATGACTGGTGTCAAAACCATGGCATTAAGCCTAATGCCAAAAAATGCATAATCATCCCCTTTGGGAAAAAATCAGTTCCAACTAATTAACACATCAATGGGAGCCCACTGAACACTGAAGGTGTTATAAGAGATCTGGGGACACAGGTTGACAGCAACCTCTCCTTTGACCACCACATTGCCACAATGATCAGAAAGTCCTTTTATGTGGCACATCTCATTACCAAGGGTTTAGCATCCAGGAAGAAAGAGGTCAGCATTTCTCTCCCTCATTAGACCAATCATAGAGTATAATGCCCCATTTGGGATGTACCTCACTAGACACCTGCAACAGCTGGAGAGGCCAAAAAAATTACCTCAGGAAGAGGATCCTAGGCCATAACAGATGTTCTACATAGACAGACTCAAAAAAACTCCAGCTATTCTCTGTCTCATATTGTCTACTAAGAGGTGATCTCTGCTTGACTTACAAAGCCATGTCTGACCCAGCTTTTTTCCTTTAATTTCTGTCTTAATTTTTTGAATATCTTCTATATGGAAATTATGGACTTTTTGCATAATAGTAACAATACATCATTTTCTTATCTTCAGTAGTCCACTCTGTCATCTTTATAGCCGGTCAGTTTTGGTGTTTTTTGTGGATTACTACTTCTACAATGAGAGGGGCATCCTCTCCCTGAACCTGGCCTAACTCCATTGTAGGAATGATTCTGTGTCTTGAGGATTATACACTGCCATTATTTTCCAGTCCTGACACCAGTGTGCCTACCAGGATTGGGTACTTATTAATGCTGGAACTTGCTCACCCAGCTTTTTTATTTTTTAAACTATTTCTGTCTATAATACATGCTACACAAAATCAGTCTATATTATCAGTGTTGTCTTGGTGAGATTTTGTAATAAGGCCCAATGACATGTCCATATTATTTATACAAAAACTCTTGCTGAATCAATCAGCCTAATTGGTTGATTATGTTAAATAGCACTACTAAAATAATATAATATGTGCTTCACGTATAGTCCATACAGCTCAACTAAGAAGGTTAACTGAATCATATAAAATATCCACATAAAATACTTAGTGTGTATAAACGTATAAACGTATATGTATACATTTAAAATATATGTGTATACATTAAAAAAATATTATGGTATATTATGACCTTTAATCTTGAAAGCCATATTATAAGAAAGATCTTGTATAAAAATTGGTTTATAGTATTGCAAGATAAAAAGTGTGTAACCAAATTTTGTGAAATTCCTAAAATAACCTTGAGGAAAGGGAAAAACCTTAAGTCACTTTTGGAAACTAGATCAACAAGTGATAAAGGTAAAAATAAAGGAACTTATGGTTGTGGAAGTTGTAATACCTGCAAGCAAATAAAAACAGGCAGTAAGCATATAATCAACAACAAAATATACAAACTTAATTATAGATTGAATTGTAATTCTAAATTTGTGGTGTATGCTGCATTATGCTTGAACTGTACATGTTTCTATATCGGGAAGACGGAAAGACATCTCAGAGATATAATTTACGAACATGTTAATGCAATTTCTAAGTCGAAAACTGAAAATGCTTTAGCAAAACATATTGTACTCTTCCCAAATCACCAGTTTAAATTTATAGGGTTAGACCAAGTCCAACTAGATAATAGGAGAGGACCCTTTAATTTGCTACTAGAAGATTGCGAACTTTCATGGCAAATTAGGACTAATGCCTTTTTTTAACCAGGGCTTAATGAGCATTGTAATATTACATGCCTCCTAAAACTTAGGAGCCTAAACAGATAGACAAAGAAAAACTGACCTTTTATTGGTTTTGGTTTATGTACTTTATTTTTGCTGCCATTTGATTCTAAATAGAGTTTTTTTATGTAATCTTTTATGCAAATTTTTTTATGTAATATTTTACAAGATTATGTTATGATAAAAAACTTTTTTTTAATGTATACACATATATTTTAAATGTATACATATACGTTTATACGTTTATACACACTAAGTATTTTATGTGGATATTTTATATGATTCAGTTAACCTTCTTAGTTGAGCTGTATGGACTATATGTGAAGCACATATTATATTATTTTAGTAGTGCTATTTAACATAATCAACCAATTAGGCTGATTGATTCAGCAAGATTTTTTGTATAAATAATATGGACATGTCATTGGGTTTTATCTGAGGAAGTTGTTCCACTGTGAATGACGAAAAGTGCTTAATAACTATCTGCTTGTGTTTTGTGAACTCCTTTGCCTGGAAGATTTTTTTGGATTTCTGGGTTTACCTTCATCAGTTGGTTGTGTTCGAGATTTTGTAATAACACAGTTCACCTTGTGCAGGTACTCACTAAGACTTGATGATGGATTTAGTTCCAACACTACTACTTTGCTGTGCTTGCTGATTTTATCATCTCTGCATTCGGATCCCTGATTCAACCCCATTTCCTGCATCTAGTTTCATCTGTACAGACTAAGTGATGATTAGGTTGATTTTATACCCTTTTTCTTCTCCTCTTTTAATCTTCTCCACACTAGATGGCAAATAGGCTAATTAACCCCATCTTCTCTTTCTGCTTTGTAATCTTAATGCCCAGATAAGCTAATTTTACTGTATTTACTTACTTTGATATAACTTAGGTGGCAGATAGATTATAATGATAAATCCTATCCATTCTTTGTTTATTTACTTCTATGTGGCCTAAGTGCAGGGAGGCTATTTTGTTAATATCTTCTTTGCTTACTTCTATGTCCTCCAGGCTATGCAGCAGATAGGCTCAACTTCACTTTCACCTACTTCAATATCATATAATGCTCTTATTCCATCTGAAACTTCACTTTCACCTACCTCAATATCATATAATGCTCTTATTCCATTTTTCAGGTTTTCGCAGTCTCCATCAGAGCAAAGTAATGAACTTAACACCTTTCCAAATTCAGTTTTACCAGTATGTCTCATCACAAAAACATTCTCTCTCTCTCTCTCTCTCTCTCAATTACTATCTGTTTAACATTGTGCAGTTTCTGAGAATTTGGCTATCGTCCTTTCCAATACACTGTTTTCTTACTACTACAGTCTTCCTCACAAATTCACTTCCTATCTATACCCTCCAAATTGCATCTTTCACTGCTCCTCACATAACCTCTTCCAAATATATTAAATCTCTCAAATCCCAGTAAACTAAACTTCTAAATTCTCTGACCAGAATATAATACGTTACACACATACACATCTATTACAAAACACATCTCAATGACCCCTCTCAATAAGCTTAAAGACCTTCTCATTAGTTGTATCAGTTCTATCAAACTATTCCCCTTGAGACATTCAGCTGAATCTAGAAAAAAAAATACTTCAAACTAACACTATTTACCACCACTAAACTCTATCCCTCTCTCTCAACAATAAACTCCAATGACACCTAAAATTACTTGCATCAATACATGCAGGATTAATAACAAATGGACAATACCGGAAAGCTAGCCTCCATTGGAGGAGCGACATATTGCTATCTCAGGAACCTGGTGCAAGGATGACTTCCACCTTTCCCGCTGCATC
Organism: Protopterus annectens; assembly: GCF_019279795.1. NCBI lineage: Eukaryota > Metazoa > Chordata > Ceratodontiformes > Protopteridae > Protopterus > Protopterus annectens. Next base: position 287,481,746 of record NC_056742.1, on the reverse strand, counting down.
CTTACCATTTAACGTATCCTTATAGATAATAGATATGTCTCTAGAATTGGAGAGGGCACCATGATTCTTATTAAACAACTCTTTGATTTTCAAATTATAAAATATAAAGTAGCAAAAAACCTAGACAACAGACGTCTTAACTGGGTTACAGATTATATTAAACTGGAAGGCTCCATCTAGCTTCTGTATTTATCTCCCTCCTTCTGCTATAGCAATATCATATTAAAACAATCAGTACTTAATATGCTTCCCAAAACCCTTTAAATGAACTTTGTGATCCTAGGAGATTATAATTTTAATGCCCTAGTCTCTAATAAATCTACCAGGCCTAATATTCAGACTGGGAATTCCCCCACAAAAGACCTTATAGTAACCAGTATACAGCAGTGAAGTGATCACATGTATACCCATCTCAATACCAAAAGTGACAATTGCTCTGTATTATCATAATGTACCTCTAAAACAAGGAAGTGCCACCCTGAAGAAATCACTGTAAAAATAAGATACACATCCTCAACAACCTCATGCCCGACAGTGACTGGACACCTTTTCACACTCAAATGGACCCAGAGATTGCCATGTCTTTCTTTCTTACAGCATCGTTCAATATTCAAGAACTCCTGTTTTCTTTCAAGAGCAGACATCTATGGACACAGAATTGTCACTCGCTGGCTCATAATCTCAAGCAAAAACCTAAGCAAAGGAACTCTGGTTGAAGGGCATGGAAATTCGATCTTCACAATAATCTACTGCACCAAGCTTTCCTAAAACATAAAAAATCACCTACAAATATACAAATGCTGTAACAGCCCTCTACTTTAGACAAAAAAAGTCATTTGCGGCTCAGTTTAAATTATTCTGGAAGGAAATAAAACAATTTACTAGCTGCATAAATCATTTGCTCCTAGTCCATTCAATAAAAGTTTGCACAACACTGCCCTTCCTAAACAGTTCAATATATTCCTTCCCTCTATCATAAAAAATATTATCAACTCATTCCCCTGTATGCCCAGTTATCCCATCTTCAATGACAGAAGCAACCTCACTCATGTATATCTGTTTGCTGAACATACTGCCATTATCCACCTCACTTCCACTACAGTTAAGCGAACTAAGAAATCACTTAGGTTCATAGGTTGTTACTAGGCTAATGACCTCTAGGGCTCTTACAAGCCTAGCCATGCACACCAAACTCATATGTATCCTGAGTACCTGAAACTAAATTCTTCCAGCTCCAAATTTAGTACTCTATGCCCCTCATACCTTAAGCTGTCAGTGGATAAAAAGTGCCTAACCTTTCATACACATCTTTAGTTTTTCACTATAGGTAAAGTCCCAGCTGCTTTCAAACATATTGCCATTTTACCCCTATCAGAAATTCCCCAACCCACTGACCTGCATCTAATATGACACCTATTACAATGACCTTGAAAACCTCGTCTATAAGCAACTCTAAACAGACAGAAATAAGTATGGAGTTCCTTGTGGTCTGTAGCCTGGCTTCAGATATTCGTTTAGCAGCACTGCTGTGCTCAACCCGGTCACTGATTCTTTATGTAGCAATAAAACAATGGGCACTTTTCAGCAGCTGTTTTGATTGATAATGATGTGGACCTTTGGGACTGCAGAATACAACCTCCAACTCAACAAACTAAACACACACATCTTTGCTGAAAACACAATTACATAGTTTAAAAACTACCTCAAAAACAGAACTTTGCAAGTTTATGCAAATTACACATTATCTGAAAATGAAAACTTAATACAGGAGTTCCCCAGGGCTCTGTACTGGGGCCCCTCTCTTCTCCATATTTATAAAGGACATTACATCTGCCTTACAAGCCCTTACTCTGAAACAATGTACTCAGATAACATTCTCATGATAGACTCCAGCAATGTCTTCCAAGCACTGCAGTCTAAGCTTCAGACAAGTTTCACTAAGTTAACCTCCTGGTTATTCAACAACAAACTCCTACTGAATTCAAGAAAAACACACCATGCTTTTTGCTACCTAAAGGAACTTTTCTTGCCCTTCTTTACAGTTCAAACACAACAATGGTAATACCATACCAGATGTTACTCAGAAAAAGTACTTTAACCTCGCACTAGACCCTCAGCTCAGTTTTTCATTTCTTACTCAAATGTTACTCCTAGGATGCTTACACAACTGAAGCTCTGCTACCTCATCTCACACATGCTATCCCCCCATAGTGCACACCATTACAGTCTAAAATATACTAATATCTAAACTAGAATACAGATGAGCCCAGCTCTGCTTTTATACCACTAAACTTGCAGACACTAAAAATAGGAACAAAATCCCTTGAAAAGTGAAAACATCCAGTTAAAAATGCGGACATCTAATTAGCATAAAATTTGAGTATCAAACAGCATATAACATTTCCTACTTCCAGTAAGAATGTGGGATACTACTCAGAAACACAAATGTAAAGAACAGATAGTGACAAAAATGATGGAACAATATAAGCACATGCTCAAAGAGATGGTGTAACATCTATAGACTTTAATGAAACCCTATTGCAAAATTGTACCACACAAGATCATTTATTTTTGGTTCTGAAAAACAGAGATGTAAGATATGTGTCCTCGTTCATTAAATCATTGTTGACACTAGTACATTGGTCATGAAGTGTGGCATTCTGTGCACTTGGCAGCTTTTAAAATCCCATGTGATGGACAGTGTTAATCAAACCTGAAAATATGGACATGTCTCCAAAAATAGGGACATCCTATATAGGGGCAAATCAGGCCTGTAAATAGAAACATTCATCCAAAATAGGGACAATTGAGAGGTCCTCATTCTACAGTGAGATTTTTAGATTTGTTGCACCACTGT